>NC_056062.1:66714761-67016665 GCF_016772045.2 Ovis aries | reverse complement strand
AGCTTAAAAGAGGGATAATCAATCAGAATTATGAGCAGCTCAAGAGCTACAGGTCTAAATCTAGCAGAGATGTCAAGCTGCCTTGCCTACATCTTTTTTTGTTTTATTTTTTCTATTTGGCCTTTAGGTTGGCCAAAAACGAGCAATTTTCAACTTGCTAATATTATGTATCACCTTAGCTCTAGTCACTGACAATCTGTACCTCTTTGTCCTAGAATCTGGTTCTACTTTTGCAAGGTGGAATATAGTAGTGTGTTGGGATTCTTCACTTTTCTTCTTATGCGGTTTGTGAGATCATATAAACGAGACACGACATTATTTCAAAAACTGATTTCAGAACTATCTATGATGGAACTGCTGATGAGGAAGCTCTGGTTAGAAAAATTCTATCAGAAGTTCCTTGAGTAGAATTCATCCTTAAGAATATGAATATGTGAAGGGACAAAATTAAAGACAGAGAAATATATAAGGAAAAGAGAGGAATTTGGCTTTTCATTTGAAATGGAGAAGAGAAGAGAAGAGGGGGAGAGAAATCAGTACACTGTGAAGGGAAGTTTCTCAGAGGTCATGTAGCCACAACATACTTAACAAGCCCACCTGAAACCATCACAACGTTGTTATTTGACTATATGTGCATGCTCAGTCACTTCAGTCATGTTTGACTCTTTGAGACCCTATGGACAGTAGCCCACCAGGCTCTTCTGTTCATGGGATTCTCCAGGCAAGAATACTAGAGTGGGTTGCCATACCCTCCTCCAGGGATCTTCCCAACTCACAGATTGAACCCACATCTCCTGCATTGCAGGTGGATTCTTTACCCACTGAGTCACCTGGGAAGTCCATCAATCAACCATACACAAATACAAAATGAAAAGTTAAAAAAAAAAAAAAGAGCAATCTCTCCTGTGCAACTTGAAGTTGCTGCATTTCTGTGATGAAATCCACATCTAAATCATCCTGTCTTTAGTAAGTTAGTGAACTTCTCCCAATGCTTTGTGTAATGAGGGAGATGGGGCTGTCTTGTTATTAGCAAAAAAAAAAACCAAACAAACCAAAAACCAAAAAAACCCACTTCATTTGCAAAACTTTATTGAGTGTCTTCTATGTGTTAGGCATTGTGCTCAGTGCTGGAGACAGTCATTTTAGGAAGAGGTGTTCAGGAAGCTTCTTACTCAATTGCGCAAGCATTTAAGGTGCCCGTTTGTTGTTTTTCAGGTGTTATTCGTGTCAGACTCTGTGACCCCATGGACTGCAGCATGCCAGGCTTCTCTGTCCTTCACCAACTCCTGGCGCTTGCTCAAACTCATGTCCGTTGAGTCAGAGATGCCATCCAGCCATCTCATCCTCTGTCATCCCCTCCTCCTCCTGCCTTCAATCCTTCCCAGCATCAGGGTGTTTTCCAGTGAGTCAAGTGTTTCACATCAGGTGGCCAAAGTATTGGAGTTTCAGCTTCAGCGTCAGTCCTTTCAATGAATATTCAGGACTGATTTCCTTTAGGATGAACTGATTTGATCTTGCAGTCCAAGGGACTCTCAAGAGTCTTTTCCAACACCATAGTTCAAAAACACCAATTCTTGGGCATTCTGCCTTCTTTATGGTCCAACTCTCACATCCATACATGACTATTGGAAAAACCATAGCTTTGACTCTATGGATCTTTGTTGGCAAAGTAATGTCTCTGCCTTTGAATATGCTATCCAGGTTTGTCATAGCTTTTCTTCCAAGGAGTAAGCATCTTTTAATTTAAATAGCAAGGTGCCCCATCCTAAGTGCTATAATTGAAATATACATGGGTACAATGGAAACATGGGTGAGGAGCATTTACATTACACAACTCTAAAGAAAGCTATCTTAGAAAATATGATTCTAGAAACTTACCTTTAAAGAATGGAGTTCAGTCTCTTTATCTATAAAATAGGGAATGTTGTAATGACTCCAGCTGCTTCCTAATAATGTTCTATGGAGAAAATGTGGTAGTAAAAGCACTATGTAGCTAGGAAAGCACTACATATACATATATTGGTATGTATTAACATATCTAGATATTAAATAGCCCTGCAGCAGTAAGGCTAGAATCAAGAAAAATCAGATAAATATAAATTTATCAGATGATATTAATGAGATATTAATCACTTATACATTCATTTAATAAAGAATAAATATTTGCATGCACCAGCCCCAAGCATGCTGCATCCTGCGTCAGACATAGACTGGCGATTCAATTCACATGATAGTATACATGTTAGAATGTCATTGCCATCTTCCTAAATTCCATATATATGTGTTAGTATACTGTATTGGTGTTTTCTTTCTGGCTTACTTCACTCTGTATAATCGGCTCCAGTTTCATCCATCTCATCAGAACTGATTCAAATGAATTCTTTTAACGGCTGAGTAATACTCCATTGTGTATATGTACCACAGCTTTCTTATCCATTCATCTGCTGATGGACATCTAGGTTGTTTCCATGTCCTGGCTATTATAAACAGTGCTGCGATGAACATTGGGGTACATGTGTAGCAGTGGGATTGCTGGGTCATAAGGTAGTTCTATTTGCAATTTTTAAGGAATCTCACACTGTTCTCCATAGTGGCTGTACTAGTTTGCATTCCACCAACAGTGTAGGAGGGTTCCTTTCTCCACACCCTCTCCAGCATTTATTGCTTGCAGATTTTTGGATCGCAGCCCTAGCCATCCGTATGTCTTCTTTGGAGAAATGTCTATTTAGTTCTTTGGCCCATTTTTTGATTGGGTCGTTTATTTTCTGGAGTTGAGCTGCATAAGTTGCTTGTATATTTTTGAGATTAGTTGTTTGTCAGTTGCTTCATTTGCTATTATTTTCTCCCATTCAGAAGGCTGTCTTTTCACCTTGCTTATATTTTCCTTTGTTGTGCAGAAGCTTTTAATTTTAATTAGATCCCATTTGTTTATTTTTGCTTTTATTTCCAGCATTCTGGGAGGTGGATCATAGAGGATCCTGCTGTGATTTATGTCTGAGAGTGTTTTGCCTATGTTCTCCTCTAGGAGTTTTATAGTTTCTGATCTTACATTTAGATCTTTAATCCATTTGAGTTTATTCTTTTACAAGTGGTTGACCAGTTTTCCCAGCACCACTTGTTAAAGAGATTGTCTTTACTCCATTGTATATTCTTGCCTCCTTTGTCAAAGATAAGGTGTCCATATGTGTGTGGATTTATCTCTGGGCTTTCTATTTTGTTCCATTGATCTATATGTCTGTCTTTGTGCCAGTACCATACTGTCTTGATGACTGTGGCTTTGTAGTAGAGCCTGAAGTCAGGCAAGTTGATTCCTCCAGTTCCATTCTTCTTTCTCAAGATTGCTTTGGCTATTCGAGGTTTTTGTATTTCCATACAAATCTTGAAATTATTTGTTCTAGTTGTAGTTTTTAAATGTGTTAATTAAGTTGTATTAGGTTGAACCATGTGAAATTGCTATTTTAGTTCATTAAAGACAGCTGAATGTTAGCAATTTCTCATGCTTCAACCTAATATATACATTGGACATACTACTTTAACTTTTCAGAAACTGAATGTTACGTTACATGTAATCAAGAGCCATAACTGCATGGTACTAACAACTCATAGTGACTACAGAAAGTACTTAATATAATTATTGTTACAAAGTCTGCTTCAAAAATTTTCTTAATGCAAGTTGGCAAAACTTTTGTATTTTTTTCTTTTCTTCTGCATTTAATTTTGCAATTATATGCACCAATTTCTTAGAAGGTATACTAAAGGATTTTAAACTTAAACAAATCACTTCTTATCTATTAACATAAATCATTTGCGTTTTAAATTTACCTAACTGCTAGAAATAACTTCTGGTTGTCGACAGTCTGGTCTTTCTCTTTGGAGGTCAGAAAAATACTTTTGCAGAAAGTTTTTCAAATACTCAGCCATTCAGACTTAAATTGAAGAAAGTAGGGAAAACAACTAGACTATTCAGGTATGACCTAAATCAGATCCCTTATGATTCTACAGTGGAAGAGAGAAATAGATTTAAGGGACTAGATCTGATAGATAGAGTGCCTGATGAACTATGGAATGAGGTTCGTGACATTGTACAGGAGACAGGCAACAAGACAATTCCCATGGAAAAGAAATGCAAAAAAGCAAAATGGCTGTCTCAGGAGGCCTTACAAATAGCTATGAAAAGAGAAGCGAAAAGCAAAGGAGAAAAGGAAAGATATAAGCATCTGAAGGTAGAGTTCCAAAGAATAGCAAGAAGAGATAAGAAAGCCTTCCTCAGCAATCAATGCAAAGAAATAGAGGAAAAGAACAGAATGGGAAAGACTAGAGATGTCTTCAAGAAAATTAGAGATACCAAGGGAACATTTCATGTGAAGATGGGCTCGATAAAGGACAGAAATGGTATGGACCTAACAGAAGCAGAAGATATTAAGAAGAGGCGGCAAGAGTACACAGAAGAACTGTACAAAACAGATCTTCACGACCAAGATAATCACAATGCTGTGATCACTCATCTAGAGCCAGACATCCTGGAATGTGAAGTCAAGTGGGCCTTAGAAATCATCACTACGAACAAAGCTAGTGGAGGTGATGGAATTCCAGTGGAGCTATTTCAAATCATGAAAGATGATGCTGTGAAAGTGCTGCACTCAATATGCCAGCACATTTGGAAAACTCAGCAATGGCCACAGGACTGGAAAAGGTCCATTTTCATTCCAATCCCAAAGAAAGGCAATGCCAAAGAATGCTCAAACTACTGCACAATTGCACTCATCTCACACGCTAGTAAAGTAAAGCTCAAAACTCTCCAAGCCAGGCTTCATCAGTACATGAACCGTGAACTTCCAGATGTTCAAGCTGGATTTAGAAAAGGCAGAGGAACCAGAGATCCAATTGCCAACATCCGCTGGATCATGGAAAAAGCAAGAGAGTTCCAGAAAAGCATCTATTTCTGCTTTATTGACTATGCCAAATCCTTTGACTGTGTGGATCACAATAAACTGTGGAAAATTCTGAGAGAGATGGGAATACAGACCACCTGACTTGCCTCTTGAGAGATCTGTATGCAAGTCAGGAAGCAACAGTTAGAACTAGACATGGAACAACAGACTGGTTCCAGATAGGAAAAGGAGTATGCCAAGGATGTATATTATCTCTTTGCTTATTTAACTGATATGCAAAGTACATCATGAGAAGTGCTGGGCTGGAAGAAGCACAAGCTGGAATCAAGATTGCTGGGAGAAATATCAGTAACCTCAGATATGCAGATGACACCACCTTTATGGCAGAAAGTGAAGAGGAGCTAAAAGCCTCTTGATGAAAGTGAAAGAGGAGGGTGAAAAAGTTGGCTTAAAGCTCAACATTCAGAAAATGAAATCATGGCATCTGGTCCCGTCACTTCATGGGAAATAGATGGGGAAACAATGTCAGACTTTAATTTTGGGTCTCCAAAATCACTGCAGATGGTGACTCCAGCCATGAAATTAAAAGATGCTTACTCCCTGGAAGGAAAGTTATGACCAACCTAGATAGCATATTCAAAAGCAGAGACATTACTTTGCCAACAAAGGTCCATCTAGTCAAGGCTATGGTTTCTCCAGTGGTCATGTATGGATGTGAGAGTTGGACTGTGAAGAAGGCTGAGTGCTGAAGAATTAATGCTTTTGAACTGTGGTGTTGGAGAAGACTCTTGAGAGTCCCTTGGGCTGCAAGGAGATTCAACCAGTCCATTCTGAAGGAGATCAGCCCTGGGATTTCTTTTGAAGGAATGATGCTAAAGCTGAATCTCCAATACTTTGGCCATCTGATGCAAAGAGTTGACTCATTGGAAAAGACTCTGATGCTGGGAGGGATTGGGGGCAGGAGGAGAAGGGGACAACAGAGGATGAGATGGCTGGATGGCATCACTGACTAGATGGACGTGAGTCTGAGTGAACTCTGGGAGTTGGTGATGGACAGGGAGGCCTGGCATGCTGCGATTCATTGGGTCGCAAAGAGTCGGACATGACTGAGTGACTGAACTGAACTGACAAGGGAGGAAACCGTAACTTCCACTCCACAATGCCCTCTCCTATCGGTTCAGTTCAGTTCAATCACTCAGTTGTATCCAACTTTTGTGACCCCATGGACTGTAGCATGCCAGGCCTCCCTGTCCATCGCTAACTCCCAGAGTTTACTCATACTCATGCCCTTTGAGTTGATGATGCCATCCAACCATCTCATCCTCTGTTGTCCCCCTCTCCTCCCACCTTCAATATTCCCCTGCATCAGGGTCTTTTATAATGAGTCAGTTCTCATCAGGTGGCCAAAGTATTGTAGTTTCAACTTCAACGTCAGTCCTTCCAATGAATATTCAGGACTGATTTCTTTTAGGATGGACTGGTTGGATCTCCTTTTAGTCTCAAGTTTCAAAGGACTCTCAAAGTCTTCTACAACACCTCAATTCAAAAGCATCAATTCTTCAGCCCTCAGTTTTCTTTACAGTCCAACCCTCACATCCATACATGACTAATGGAAAAACTATAGCTTTGACTAGACAGACCTTTGTTGACAAAGTAATGTCTCTGCTTTTTAATATGCTATCTAGGTTGGTCATAACTTTTCTTTCAGGAGTAAGCATCTTTTTATTTCATGGCTGCAGTCACCATCTGCAGTGATTTTAGAATTAAAAAAAATAAAGTCTGACACTGTTTCCACTGTTTCTTCATCTATTCGCTATGAAGGGGTGGGACCAGATGCCATGATCTTAGTTTTCTGTATGTAGAGTTTTAACCCAGGTTTTTCGCTCTCTTCTTTCACTTTCATCAAGAGACTCTTTATTTCTACTCTCCTTTCTGCCATAAGGGTGGTGTCATCTGCATATCTGAGGTTATTGATATTTCTCCTGGCAATCTTGATTCCAGCTTGTGCTTCATCCAGCCCAGCATTTCTCATGATGTATTCTGCATATAAGTTAAACAAGCAGGGTGACAATATACAGCCTTGACATGCTCCTTTCTAGATTTGGAACCAGTCTGTTCCATGTTCAGTTCTAACTGTTTCTTCCTGACCTACATACAGATTTCTCAAGAAGCAGGTCAGGTGGGCTGGTATTCCCATCTCTTTCAGAATTTTCCAAATGGCAACCCACTCCAGTACTCTTGCCTGGAAAATCCTGTGGATGGAGGAGCCTGGTAGGTTTCAGTCCATGGGGTCACGAAGAGTCAGACACGACTGAGCGACTTCACTTTCACTTTTCACTTTCATGCATTGGAGAAAGAAATGGCAACCCACTCCAGTGTTCTTGCCTGGAGAATCCCAGGGATGGCAGAGCCTGGTGGGCTGCCAACTATGGGGTCACACAGAGTCGGGCACGACTGAAGTGACTTAGCAGTTGTGTCCAGAGAAAGGCTAATTTTTCTTTCTCTATTTTTTGTATGCAGGCAGATGTTGAGACCTTTCCACTGTCACACTGATTTTCAGTAGGAAATGTTTTAATATTTGTTATGACTCAATGTTTTTTGTTGTTGTTCAGTTGCTAATTCATGTCTGACTCTTTGTGATCCCAAGGACTGCAGCATGCCAGGTTTCTCTGCACTTCACTATCTCCCAGAGTTTACTCAAACTTATGTCCATTGAGTCAGTGATACCATCCAACCATCTCATCCTCTATCATTCCCTTCTCCTGTCTTCTATGTTTCCCAGCATCAGGGTCTTTCCCAGTGAGTCCTCTCTTTGCATCAAGTTCCCAAAGTATTGGAGCTTCAGTTTCAGCATCAGTCCTTCCAATGAATATTTTGTGTTGATTTCCTCAATGTTTATATCCACCCAAAATGAACATGTAAACTAAACCCTGATGTGACGGTAGTAGGAGTTGCAGGTCTTTGGGAGGTAATTAGGTCACAAGGGCAGAGCCCTAGTGAACTATACTATCACCATTATAAAAAGACCTCTGAGCGCTATCTTCTCTGGTCTGCCTTGTAAGGACACACAGCAAGAAGACAGATGTCTGTGAACCAGAAAACAGGTTCTTACAAGACTGAATTTGGGTGCCTTGATTTGTCACTTTCCAGTCTCCAGAACAATTAGAAATATGTTGTTTAGAAGTCATTCAGCACATAATATTCTTATTATAGAAGACTGGATGGATGAAGATAGTATTCCTCATAGATGGGTAAACAGCTAAGCTGTCCATCAAAATCCACTACCTATTGATATATAATAATGGCCATGAATATGACTAGACTATATTTCATAAACTCTCTTGCAGCTATGTATGGATATATGACTAAGTTTTCTCAAATGAATTAAGGTAGAGGTGGTACATGCCAGGACTCTAAGAGAATAGATAATCAGAACTTTAGATAATGTACTTATCTATTGATAAAAACATGATTTACAATATTCAAACATCTTGAGTTCATGCTATTCTTATGATTATTTCAGCTATATTTTTCTTTTTAATGACCAAACCCTTCAGTCTCAACTTCTACTAGTGAGGCAATAATTCGTTATTGCCATATTATCTATCTAAGAATTTATAGATATTTCTCGAAAAGGAAAGTAAAACAGTAAAAATGGGCATTTTCTTTTAACTTATTTCTTGTTGTAAATAATGGACTATGTCCATCAAGCCAATTCCATTTTTATAGTAAAAGAGCTATTTCTCCAGACTTGCTTAAGCCTATCGTCCTTCAACACTGTTCTTAAATCAGTCAAACACTATTTGATTTAGCACTTTAATAATTTAAAATTTGAAAACTTGGTAAGCTAATGGATATGTAAAGAAAATGGAAAATTATAGAGTTCAAAGTAATCAGTGATAGTTTTTCCAATACATTATTCAGAAAATTTTTAGAATTTGAGTCATAAGACCATATTAAAAATCAATAAATGTGACATAATTAAAACAAAAATGAATTGCTTATATATTTTTATGTTCTTTTCTGTATTTGTGTGCATTTATACACAAGTATTATACAGTTTTATCTTAATAGTTTTATTTTTTGCTTCTGCCAATGTTTTAATTTGAATAAAAACACACCACTAGAAAAGTGTGCCATAATTAGCTGTTTGTATTTTATAAATTACATATAGAAATAGTCATAAGCAAAAAATTATTTTTCAAGTTGTTAAGGTTGTAAAATAAAGAATAAGCTTAAAATCTCTGGATCATTAGTTTAATTCTTAGCTAATAGGAAAAGTGATCAACATGGACAGCCATGCACAAGAGCACAGAGATAGGTATATTCATAAGAAAAACAACAAAAACTAAATTTTACCAAAAATTTCTAGAAATATTTTTAACATGTTAAATCATGCTTCAAGACTGTTATGACAGCATTTGCTAAAAGATTCTGAGGATCTCTTCTGAAACTGATACTCACCAAATATCATGCTATATTTATGATTAGAAAACAGCATTGTGGTGTTCCATATTCATTAATCTTGGATAATTGTCACACCAAATGTGCAGTTTCAAAAGCAAATAAGATCAATTGCTGTCACTGAAAGTTTTACTCACAAATCAAAATCAATATTCCTTTTTCTCCACTTAAGACTGTAGATTGGAAGATGACAATTAGGACAAAACTTATGATTTATAGCTCTAAAGGATACAATATTTCTGCTCCAGATAAACAGATTCATAATTCTCTCAGTACTAAAATATAGAAAGATACACAAAAATTTGTATATATTATTGTACACCTAGTGAGGCCTTCTTAAGAATAGCTTAGCTATGAAAAACTCCATTTTAATTCCAAAATTTTTTTATAGTTGAAAAAAAAACTATAGTTTCTCTCTTTATGTTGAAAATTATGCTTATTGAGGTCCAATGTCTTCTCACAGATGACAAGGATTGGGCATAAGAGGGTTGTTGCAAAATAAAACCAGCAATCAATATTCTTCACTATTAACATTCCAGTTCCTTTACTGCAGAATGATTCTCAAATTTCCATCAGAATTCAGATCCCTAGTGCCTACAAAAACAAAAGAAATTTTAAGAAGGAGATACAGTTCACATTTTAAACAATTTTTGTACCATAAATTTAAAATCAAATGAATGTTTGTAATTTTCCTCTAAGTTTTACAGACAAAATGAGTAGGAATTGCTGATTCTGTGAGAGATCTCATAATTCCTCCAGAACTTCTTAGGTATGTGGTTTTGTCATAAGAATCAAATGTGTCATAAGGATCAAGTGTTATAAGGATCAAAGGTCATAACCATCAAATGTGCTTCTTAAATGATATATTTGAATTTCTTCTAAGAGTACAGGCAAACCCCTCAGGACATTGCCCTGTTCTGATCAGGCCAGGACTTACCATACCCCAGAAAGGACATTTGAGCAATATGGTAAAAAAAAAAAAAAATAAATTGTGCTTTATATATTAATTTACAAATTTTATTTACTAGTTCATTTTTATTTCATACTCATAAAAGAATATATGTAACTTAATAATTAAACTATGGAATATGCCTATAAAACTATTTCTATAAATTTATCACACAACCAATTACTGAGAACATTACCAAGAGTGTTGAACCTCCCTGGTTGCATCTCCTACCTTTTTCAGTGAAGTTAAGCACTACTTGGAGTATATGTTTATCATCCTGTTGCTCTGTTCCCATCTCCTAATGCACACTCTCAAGAAATTATCTAAGGTTTTATCTATGAGTAGAATTTCTAGTTTATAAGTTATTCATATACTGTTCTTTGCTTGTTAACGCAAATCTACTTTCCAGTTAACATTTACCAATTTAAATTCCATTCAGTTCAGTTCAGTTCAGTCTCTCAGTCATGTCCGACTCTTTGCGACCCCATGAATTGCAGCATGCCAGGCCTCCCTGTCCATTACCATCCCCCAGAGTTCACCCAAACTCATGTCCATCGAATTGGTGATGCCATCCAGCCATCTCATTCTCTGTCGTGCCCTTCTCCTCCTGCCCCCAATCCCTCCCAGCATCACAGTCTTTTCCAATGAGTCAACTCTTCGCATCAGGTGGCCCAAGTATTGGAGTACTTCCAGTGAACACCCAGGACTGATCTCCTTTAGCATGGACTGGCTGGATCTCCTTGCAGTCCAAGGGACTCTCAAGAGTCTTCTCCAACACCACAGTTCAAAAGCATCAATTCTTCGGCACTCAGCTTTCTTCACAGTCCAACTCTCACATCCATACATGACCGCTGGAGAAACCATAGCCTTGACTAGACGGACTTTGTTGGCAAAGTAATGTCTCTGCTTTTGAATATGCTATCTAGGTTGGTCATAACTTTCCTTCCAAGGAGTAAACGTCTTTTAATTTCATGGCTGCAGTCACCATCTGCAGTGATTTGGAGCCTCCCAAAGTAAAGCCTGACTCTGTTTCCACTGTTTCCCCATCTATTTCCCATGAAGTGATGGGACCAGATGCCATGATCTTCGTTTTCTGAATGTTGAGCTTTAAGCCAACTTTTTCACACTCCTCTTTCACTTTCTTCAAAAGGCTTTTTAGTTGCTCTTCACTTTCCGCCATAAGGGTGGTGTCATCTGCATATCTGAGGTTATTGATATTTCTCCTGGCAATCTTGATTCCAGCTTGTGTTTCTTCCAGCCCAGCATTTCTCATAATGTACTCTGCATATAAGTTAAATAAGCAGGGTGACAATATACAGCCTTGACGTACTCCTTTTCCTATTTGGAAACAGTCTGTTGTTCCATGTCCAGTTCTAACTTAGAAATGTATAAATCTCCAGTGCCTCATGTCTGAAGCAATTCTTAGAATTCTCAGAATTTAAAAACTTCTTGTGAGTGTGGTTGATTTAAAGTGGTATCATAGGGATAAAATTTTTCTCATCCATCTTGCAAAAGAGAATGAGTATATTTTCACTTGCTGGTCATTGTATGTTGCTCTTCTAAGAAAGTTTATTCAAGTCTTTAAATTTTTTTTTCTTATTAAGCTGTTGGTCTTTTTGAATTGTAAAAATTCTTAATATTGTTTAGATATTGATTATTAATTGGTTAAGAATGCTGCAAATAATTTCCCAGTAGGTCAGTTATCTTTTTGGATTCTTTTACTAACAATAAAATTTAATTTAATATAGTTATTAAATTTACCTGTTTCTTTTTGGTGAGCTCTTTTGGCATCATTTTAATTCAAACATTTTACAGATCAGGAATCATTAAGATGTTCATTCATGTTTTTTAGGACTGTTTTAAAGTCTCTCTTTCACATTTAATTTTCTAAAAGGTTTGATGTTTGAGTTTAGTTTGATTTAAGTGTTCAATTTTATTTTAACTGTAGCAATAAGGAACTGTCTCAACATGGTTTATTGAATGCTCATTACGCTACTGCTTCAAAATTTCAGATGTGTCATATAGCATGTTTCTCTATTTGCATATTATTTTTCTATTCTGTTCTACTTGTCATTTGTCTATCTTTGCACCAATAGTATACAAAATAATTAATATAGTTTGATATAAGTATTAAATTTCTGACATCTACCTTATTATTCCAGAATGTCCTCATTATTCTAAATCATCTGCTCAGCCTTATAAATTTTAGAATATTACAGTACCCTGACGCCTATATATGGAATTTAGAAAGATGGTAACAATGACCCTATATGTGAGACAGCAAAAGAGACACAGATGTATAGAACAGTCTTTTGGACTCTGTGGGAGAAGGAGAGGATGGGATGATTTGAGAGAATAGCATTGAAACATGTATATTATCATATGTGCAACAGATTGCCAGTCCAGGTTCGATGCATGAGACAGGGTGCTCAGGACTGGTGCACTCTGATGACCCTGAGGGATGGGATGGGGAGGGAGGAGGGAGGGTGTTCAGGATGGTGAACACATGTACACCCATAGCTGATTCATGTCAATGCATGGCAAAACCCACTACAATATTGTAAAGTAATTAGACTCCAATTAAAGTAAATTAAAAAAAAAGAAACTTGTGGGTCATTTTTTAATGGTTTTTCAATCATATCTCAATAAATTTTTGTTGACCTGACACTGTTATCAGTGAAGTTTCTATTTAGTGGCAAGGATTCTCTTTACTTATTCAGATGTTCTTTAATATATTTAATTTATTGAAGAAAGTTTTGGCACATATTTTTATTAGATTTTTCCTAGTTTAACCTTATAGCAATTTACATTGTTTATTTTAAAAATATGTACATAACCTCTGAAAATAATAAATGTTTTCCTTTCCTGTTTATATTTCTGGCTAAGATCTATAATACAATGTTGAATAGAAATTTTAATAATGGCCACATTTATCTTGTTTTGAATTAATAACAGAGAAGGAATACTTTATTTCTTCACTAAAAAATATGTCAGATTTTGTTTTGTATCCTACACCTTTTCTTCTTTGTGCAGCATGCTCAACTTTTTTAAAAATTAAGAATTGGTATTAAAATTTTATGAAATAATAACTGCTTTAATTGAGCTTATTATATGATTTAGGAATTTTAATCATTAATGTGATTTTATTAATTAATTGAACATCTAATGTAAAGTTAATGATATATTTCTTAGATAAAGCAAACTTAGTTATGATATTTATTTGTTTAGTACTTAATCATAATTGGTTGCATGCTTAACATGCTTACCAATCTACATCTTATTCCTTCTGGCAAAACATACAAAAACTTTAGAACCCATGAGCTCTTATCAACCCCCTCCCAAATAACATTCTATTTTTGTCCAGTAGTTCAGTTTGTCTTTTTTTTTTTCTAAGACACTTCAACATTATTGTATTATTTTATCTCTGCAACTTTGGTTTAGTTTTAACTGCATGTTCAAATTATTTTTCAGAGAAGGCAATGGCAACCCACTCCAGTACTCTTGCCTGGAAAATCCCATGGACAGAGGAGCCTGGTAGGCTGTAGTCCATGGGGTCACGAAGAGTCAGACACTTACTGAGCGACTTCACTTTCACTTTTCACTTTCATGCATTGGAGAAGGAAATGGCAACCCCCTTCAGTGTTCTTGCCTGGAGAATCCCAGGGACGGCGGAGCCTGGTGGGCTGCCATCTGTGGGGTTGCACAGAGTCGGACACGACTGAAGCAACTTAGCAGCAGCAGCAGCAGCACATTATTTTTATTTGGCTCACATTTCTTTCTTTTTATCTCATAATTTCAATTCTGGGGTCATTTTATTTCACCAAAATTACATTCTTTAGAAATTTCCTTAGTGATGCCTTTGGTTGTATACATTGTTCATGTTGTCATACTTGAAAACTTGAAAATGTACTTCTTTCACTCTCTCTCTCTCTTTTGTGACACTGTATGGCATGTGTCTTCGTTCTCCAACCAGGATCAAACTGGCACCCTCTGCACTGGAAGTACAGAGCCTTAATCGCTGGACTTCTGGGAAGTCCCCATCCTTATTTTGAAAAGTATTTTTTTAATTTTCTGACTTCAAAAACCTTAAGTTGACAGTTATTTTCTGTCAACTTTGCAAAACTACAACTGTAAATTTTTCCAGTGCTCTTTGTTGGTGTTTGCTCATAGTGCAACATTAGCTTTCATACCCATTGCTGGTATCTATTGAGCATCCCTTTGTACCAGCCAGGAAGCTTCACTCGGTGCCCATTTTAGTCCAGAGTTACTTTTGGTTGTCTATGGTGAAGATATTTCTCTTTCACGTGAGTTCAGCAATGCCATGAAAGGTATGTGTAATATCTCAGAGGTAGCTGTATTCTATTAATAATAAATGGGCTTTATTAATATCTAGTTCTCCAAACTGACATAGAAATACTATTACCTTAAATTTGATAATATCACAAGTATAATAATACCACCTCAAAATAAACCATTTCGCTACAAGCAAAACAAAATTAGCTACTGACATGAATACTTGATCCAAATTTGAAGTAATTGTATCAGAGTGTTTCAGTGAGACATGATTTCTATACATATACTAGAATCTGCAGGAAGTCCTAAAATGATCTATTCTTGCCTGCAATTTTAAAATCTACTAGCATTTTCAAGCAATATGTATAATGAGAAAGAGTATCTGGATAACTCAAAATAAACTCTAAAGTTGGTAACCTGAAACATCCACAAAGCATCTTGTTTGACTTGTCTGAAGGAATTTTTCTTTATTTAAATTGCTCTTCAAATTAGGGTGTGGAATACAAAGGAATGATAAAAGTGACAGAAAAAATAAACTATCCATTTGATTTATTTTATCCTATTAAGTACAAAATTACTCAATATCTGCTATTTTTAAAGATTTTGTTGCATTCTAATATAATGAGGTTGACATTAGTATATGTGTGGGGAGAAATGATTAGCCCCGATGTTTGTGGGTTCTTGTTCTTGGAGTGAAACACAATCCATCAAGAGCTACGCAAGATTTACAAATAAGGACAGACAGTAGTGATGATCAAGAAAGGGAAGGAGGAGCTTCTTAAAGAAACTCAAATATAGGTGTCTCAAGTTTCAGAGGTCCAGTAAGACACTGGATCAGTCAGTAGTAGGACTTTTTCATATTTCTCCTGAGATCTTGATACTTACCCAAATCCTTTTGAGTAGGAGAGGTTTTCCATAGCATGAAGATCATATACATGAGGAAGATTCTGGTATGGAAAACCTTTCATATATTGGCATTTTATATCCGAGTTTACTGTAATTTAAGCCTTATGTTTTGTTTTTGGAGTTTCTCGAGCTGTACACTATGATGTTTTAGCCTATGGTTGGTCAGTTATTTTCTTTGTTTTGTTCTAATTAAAAGACACCTGTTGGAGTCCCAATTCTTTTCTGTCTACAGTCTTTCTAGTCCACCATAGTCACAGCCACAAGAAAGAGCAAAACATGTTGCATCATGGGGTTTTTATAGTCAATGTTAGACAAGAGTAGGTAGATTGCTTTGAGCAATCTACAGGTTAAATGCAATCCTTGTCAAATCACCAACAACATTTTTCACAGAATTTGAACAAATAATTTAAAAATTTGTATACAAACACAAAACACCCCAAATAGCCAAAACAATCTTGAAAAATAAGAATGGAGCTGAAGGACCCATGTTCCTTGACTACAGTTCAGTTCAGTTCAGTTGCTCAGTCGTGTCCGACTCTTTGTGACACCATGAACCACAGCATGCCAGGCCTCCCTGTCCATCACCAACCCCTGGAGTTCACCCAAACCCATGTCCATTGAGTCGGTGATGCCATCTAACCATCTCATCCTCTGTCATCCCCTTCTCCTCCTGCCTTCAATCTTTTCCAACATCAGGGTCTTTTCAAATGAGTCAGCTCTTCGCATCAGGTGGCTAAAGTATTGGAGTTTCAGCTTCAACATCAGTCCTTCCAATGAACACCAGGACTAATCTCCTTTAGGATGGACTAGCTGGATCTACTTGCAGTCCAAGGGACTCACAGGAGTCTTCTCCAACACCACAGTTCTAAGGCATCAATTCTACAGCACTCAGCTTTCTTTATAGTCCAACTCTCACATTCATATATTACTACTGGAAAAACCATAGCCTTGACTAGATGGACCTTTGTTGACAAAGTAATGTCTCTGCTTCTTAATATGCTGTCTAGGTTGGTCAT
Source organism: Ovis aries (assembly GCF_016772045.2). Taxonomy (NCBI): domain Eukaryota; kingdom Metazoa; phylum Chordata; class Mammalia; order Artiodactyla; family Bovidae; genus Ovis; species Ovis aries. The sequence goes on along the minus strand of NC_056062.1, from coordinate 67,000,145 downwards.
AACTTTCCTTCCAAGGAGTAAGTGTCTTTTAATTTCATGGCTGCAATCATCATCTGCAGTGATTTTGGAGCCCCCAAAAATAAAGTCAGGCACTGTTTCCACTGTTTTCCCATCTATTTGCCATGAAGTAATGGGACCAGATGCCATGATCTTACTACAAACCTATACTAATCAAAACAGTGCAATACTGACACAAAAACAAACACATAGCTCAATGGAACTGGATAGAAAGTTCAGAAATAAACCCACACATTTATGGTTAATTTATCTAGGGTGAAGGAAGCAAGAATATACTATGGAGAAATGACAGTCTCTTCAATAAGTGATGCTGGGACAGCTACATGTGGGAAAATAAAAAGGAAAATAGAGCATTCTCTATGCTCTCTAAAAATAAATACAAATAAATACAAAATGAATTAAAGATTTAAATGTAAAATCATGTCATATAAAACTCCCGGATGTTCCTTAAAAAACTAAAATAGAGCTACCTTATGATCCTGCAATACTACTCCTGGGCATATATCCTGAAAAGACATACGCTCTAATTAAAGAAAAAAAAATACATGCACCCCAAAGTTCACAGCAGCACTGTTTTTAATAGCGAAGATGTGGAAGCAAGCTAAATGACCACTGATAGAAGAATGGATAAAAAAGATGAGGTATGTATATACAATGGAATATTACTCAGCCATAAAAATGAATGAAATAAGGTCATTTGCAGCAACATGAATGGATATAGAGATTATCATACTAAGTGAATTAAGTCAGACAATGAGAGCCAAATATCATATGATATCACTTATATGAGGAATCTAAAATTAATGATACAAATGAGCTTATTTACAAAATAGAATTAGACTCATATACATACAAAACAATCTCATAATTACCAAAGGAGAAATGAGGGGAGATATAAATTAAGATTTTGTGCTTAAATGATATACACTACTATATATACAATATATAAATATAAACCATAAGGAACTACTGTATGCTATGGGAGCTATATTTAATAATTCAGTATTTTGCAATTACCTATAATGGAATAGAATCTGAAAATACTATATATATATATGTGTGCATTGTATATATATATATACATATATACACATACACACATATATATACACACACACATTATATATATACTTAGCTGTATACTTGAAACTCACACATTATAATCAACTATACTTCAATTTTAAAAAAGAGAAAAGAGTAGGTAGAATTTAATAGATTTTTTTGGTGCAAATGTATTTTAAGGACATGCATAGCATCTTCTCTACAAGCTTCTCAAAATATAAAACATTTAGATAAAGCAGGCTGCATGATATTTAGAGCTTTTATTTTTAAAGTCAGATGCAATAAGAAATACTTTATATATATAATAATTCACCTCAGTTCTTAGTTTTGACACACACACAGACACACAAATCAAATACAATATAAATATATATAGTCATGTAACCATCACCACCAAGGTAAAAACAGTTCCATCTCTTCAAGAAATAACTTATAGTCCTTTGGTGTCAATGCTTGCCCTCATCCACAGTCTGAGACAACCACTTATCTGTTTTCTGTCCCTATAGTGTTGTCTGTGTACATGTTTTGTCCATTTTTAACATTAGTTGCTTATTGGAAATGCTTATTGAACACCTACCACATCAAAGACATTGTTCCCCACAAAATTACAACAAAGTCTATCAATATTCAACATTCATTTCTAGTCAGATTTGAATGTTGTTCAGAACAAAATAAATATCAATTTAGAAATTGCCACATATGCAAATTTCTACCATAATCACTGCGCTTCTTTTTTTTTTTAACTTTATAAATCTAAAAATGGAGACAATGATTGGTGGGAGGTGAAGCTGAGCTTGGTTCACATTAGGATTTCTTAATCAGTGAGTGATGATAATCAGTTTCTGGAACTCACACTGACTCTCAAAACACAATGCCTTTAGAGCTGTTTCAGCCATAGCTTTCAACTGCAGTTTTTCTCTGTTGCAGAAATTGAAGAGCCTAGTACAGCAAATCCCCACTGATTGCACCACCATGTATCCAGGCCTCAGCTGACTGATTTAGGTAAAACTGGCTGGAACAGATATGTACCATCAACAGAGGAAAAAATAAAACCCCAAACTCCAGCATGTTGATATACATTGTACTCCAAGTTATGCCTTTTCAAAATCAGAAGTGAAAATCAATCAAATTGTTAAGTGTTTCACTTGCGCTTTCCTTTAGAAAGATTCTAGCTTTGCAAAATGGCAGCTTTTTTTTTTTTGGCAATGAGTTTCATATCTGAATTGATGAGCCTTTATCTTTGTCAATAAATTACTCACAATAAGTTGGTCCCTTTCACTTAGAAAGTATGGATCTAGGCAATTCTTCTCAGTTTTCCCCTTGAATAACAGTTCTTTTTTTATTTTAAAACAAAAGAATTGTTTAGCATAAATCAAACCAGAAAAGTTGAAATATGATTATGCTATCTTTATAGTAAAAAAAGTATTTAATCAGATTTTTCAGTCCTGATGTCAGTTTATTACCAAATATATTTTCTCCTGCTTATGAATTAATATTCAAGCCTCTTCTGACTTGAAATACTTCAATCTGTTTCAAATAAAGGAAAACAAACAAAAAAAAGTTTTAAAGCTCTTTTATTAAGTATCTACATTCGTGTCCCTAAGCCAAACTATTATTGTCAAATAGCAAGCAATGAATCTCAATGGCTCTGACGGTTTTGAATTACATCTGCATAGCTTTCTCATTTCTCCACTTACATTAAAATACAATCTTTTTTGTGGTAAGGATAATACATATTTTTATCTGCCACTGTCCTTAAAGTTATTCTAGGCATATTAGAATCTACTATTAGAAAATAAATATTTAATTAAGTTTTCTTCTGAAAGTGAAGTTTCTCAGTCATGTCCAATTCTTTGTGACCCCATGGACTGTAACCTACCAGGCTCTTCTGTTCATGGGATTTCCCAGGCAAGGATACTGGAGTGGGTTGCCATTTCCTTCTCCAGGGGATCTTCCCAACCCAGGGATCGAACCTGTGTCTCCCACATTGCAGGCAGGCGCTTTATCATCTGAGACACCAGGGAAGCCTTTTGCACAGGTACAAATAAAAATCAGATATTTTAGTTGTAAATCTTGTGTGTGTGAGGGGTTGGGGGCTGCATGGGGCTGTGAAATTAAGCAATTCATTAAATCTTTTGTTTTACATGTACAGGCAATATCTCGGAAGCCTGTCTCACTCCTAGTCTAGGCTAGTCTCTTAATACTATAATATATTAATCTATTGGGCTACCCAGGTGGGGCAGTGGTATAAGTATCCACCTGTCAATGTAGGAGAGGCAAGAGACTTGGGTTGCATCCTTGAGTCGGGATGATTCCTTGGAGTAGGACACGGCAACCCACTCCAGTATTCTTGCTTAGGAAATCCCACAGACATAGGGGCCTGGCAGGGCACCATCCATGGAGTTAGACATGACTTAGCACAATGACAAGCAACAAAAACAATAATCTATTAATTTGTTTGATTCACAAAACTGAAATTCCTTGAGATTATAAACAAGTAGCTTAATCATTTTTTAATCTTTCCTGTAGAAGCATCTACTTCATGTTTGTTAGCTAAGTTAGTATATGTTGAACTACGTATATGTATTTACTTTATTTCAAAAATCACTACAGACAGTGACTGTAACCATGAAATTAAAAGATGCTTGTTCCTTGGAAGAAAAGCTATGACAAATCCAGATAGCATATTAAAAAACAGAGACATCATTTCGCTGACAAATGTCCATATAGTCAAAGCTATGGTTTTACCAGTAGTCATGTACGATGTGAGAGTTGGACCATGAAGAAGTCTGAGCATTGAAAGATTGATGCTTTCAAACTGTGGTGTTGGAGAAGACTCTTGAGAGTCCCTTGGACTGCAAGGAGATCAACCAGTTAATCCTAAAGGAAATCAACCTGCATATTCACTGGAAGGAACAATGCTGAAGCTAAAGCGCCAAAGCTTTGGCTACCTAATGCAAAGAGCTGACTCATTGGAAAAGGTCCTGATGCTGGCAAAGATTCAAGTCAGTTGAAGGGGATGACAAGAGGATGAGATGGTTAGATGGCATCACCAACTCAATAGACTTGAATTTGAGCAAGCTTCTGGAGATGGTGAAGGACAGGGAAGCCTGGTGTGCTGGAGTCCATGGGGTCACAAAGAATTGGTCATGACTGAGCTACAGAACGGAGAAGGCAATGGCAACCCACTTCAGTACTCTTGCCTGGAAAATCCCACGGGCAGAGGAGCCTGCTAGGCTGCAGTCCATGGGGTCGCAAAGAGTCGGACATGACTGAGCGACTTCACTTTTACTTTTCACTTTCATGCATTGGAGAAGGAAATGGCAACCCACTCCAGTGTTCTTGCCTGGAGAATGCCAGGGACGGGGGAGCCTTGTGGGCTGCCATCTATGGGGTCACACAGAGGCAGACATGACTGAAACAATTTAGCAGCAGCAGCAGCAGCAGCAGCAGCAGCAGCAGCAGCAGATCTACAGAACAAGAATAGTCTATGTGCCTATCTTTCTGTCAGTACCACATGGTTTTGATTACCATAACTTTGCAGTAAATTTTAAAATGAAGTGTGAAATCTCCAACTTTATTCTCCTTTTTCAAGACTGTTTTGCTATTTGGAATCTCTTTATATTCATTTGATCAAAAATGTGAATTTTAGGCATTATATCCAAAATGTCATCACCAAATGCAAGGTTATCTAGATTTTCTCTTTTATCTTCTAGGGGTTTATTGCTTTGCAATTTACAGCTCCACTTTGAGTTAATTTCTCAATTTCTAAAATTGTGAAGGATAAAAAGTCTGTGTCTAGATTCATTTCTTTGCATGTGGATGTCCAGTTGTTCCAGCACCATTTATTGAGAGATTATTTTTTTCTCTGTTGTAATACATTGCTCCTTTGTCAAAGATCAGTTCATATGTAATTTTAAGCTATATTTTTAGACTATAATTCCATCCTCAACAAACTGTCCACCACTGGATTTAATATATATTGTTGATTATTTCCTGCATCAATTGTTACAGTGGTGACTGCAAAATTAACCTGACTTTAATTGCTGTTTCTATAGCATGAATATTTAATGAAACAAGTTAACTCCATAATATCATTTAGGCTCATAATACTGAAAATAAATGACATAATACAAGTTGGTGTACTTTAAAGAAAATACAAAGAAATGCTTAAAACAAAGAATAACTCAGACTGACATAAAAATACACCATAAATACTTGTTTTTATTTACAAAATAATTGCATCTTATACATTGCTATCAAAGATCTTGTAAATATTTTTATTTTAATGCCTTATTATTATATGAAATGTTACACTATGTTTGTCCCCACCAAAATTCTTAGGTTGAAATTCTAAAGCTTGATGTGATGTGATGGTAGAAAGTAGGGCCTTTGGGAAGTACATAGGTCATGAGAGTGGAATGCTCATGAATTATGTCTTTCTTATAAAAGCAACCTCAAAGAGATTCTTTGGCCCCCTCCATCATGTGAGGGCACAGCAAAAAGATACCAGCTATGAATGAGGAAAAAGGCCCTCACCTAAGTATGCAGGCAAACACCAATCTTGGACTTCCTGGTCTCCAGAATTGTGGAAAAAAAAAAAATCTGTTGGCTCTAAGCTACCTAATCTATAATATTTTATTATAGTAACTCAAATGACCTAAAGCAAAAACCCTACTTTCAATATCAAAATCTGCGTTAGGATTCTCCACAGAAACAGAACCAATAGAATATATACAGATTATATACAAGAGGAAATTTATTATAGGAATTGGCTGTCATGCCTATGGAGGCTAAGAAGTCCCACAATCTGTCCTCTGCAAGCTGAAGAACCAGAAATGCTGTGGTATAATTCAGTCTGAGGCCTGAGAAACAGGAAGCCACTGAGTTAGTCTCAGAATCTGAAGGCCTGAGAGCCAAGAGTTCCAATGTCCAAGGCAAGAAAAACATGAACATTCAGTTCAAGAAGAGAGTGGAAATTTACTCTTACATGAAATTTTTGTTCTAATCTGGCCCTTACTCTATTAGATGATGCCTATCTATGTTGGCGAGGAGATAGCTTTACTCAATCTACTGAATCAAATGCTAATCTTTTCCTGACACCCCCAGAAATGACATTTTACCAGCTATCTGGGTGTCCCTTAGGCAGTCAAATTTACACATGAAATTAAAAATCACAGCTAGGTTGTAAAAATTCTCTTTGGAATCAGTAGATTTCTGGTCTCCCAATGGAAACATTGGAATCAGATGTGCCTTATTGTCTAAGCCCTCTTATATCTCAAAGATTAGAAGGGAATTTACATGCACATTGAATTTTGGTTGAAAAAAATTCACAGATTTCTGTATTCTAAGAATTCACTTTACTTTATCAAAAATAGTGTGCAATTGCACACATCTTTTCAGCATCCTCCATAAAATGTAATGAAATAGTTATATTTTACTTGTAAGATCTGGACATAAAATGAATAATTTTGATAACTTAGGAAGAGTGCAAATTATTAGTAAACAGTTGCTTGAATATTCTGGACTATGACACAGAAAACAGTTTTCTGATTCTCAGATATGCAATTACATTGCATCTTGAGTTCCAAATCAGCTTACAGCTGATGATACACTCCTGTTGAGTGAGCTGTCTGATTGCCTCCTTGAAGACATTTTATTGTTGATCACAGTTTAAGTCAGTATATTATTGATTTTGTTTGTAACGATTTTGATATCCCTTTTTGCCATCCCTTTTTTATAATTCTCTAGAATTTACATGCAGGGAGCTAAATAGTGGATGACAATGTGGAGCATTAAATCCACAGTGAGTTTATTGAATGAATTTCTTCAATGTTCTCTGAGGAATTATGTCATTTTCAGTGATTGAAAGTTATTTTTTAAATTGAGTTATCATTCCCACCACCTATAACTGTTATCTCCCACATAAATAAGAACACATCTGTTAGTGATCTAAATCAGAGTTTCATTCAAACAATATCAAATGGTAATGATTTTCATAGCCTGCCTGCATGTAATATCACTTCATTCCTGTCTCTGTGACCCTTGTGACTGTAGCCTGCCAAAGAACTCTTAGCGTATCTTCAAGATGTTTCATATTTCATGAAATCTAACAATGAAAATTAAAACATTATTACATCTGTCAATATTAATTTTAGAAGTATCTACTTATAAAGAGTTAAGTAATATCAAAACACAAGTGGAAATTGCTTGAAATAGTCAAGGTCGTTTTTTTGTCACTGCTTATTATTTATCAATTATTTTTCCCAATCTTACTTACATGGTTACTAGAAAGAATTTGTCCTTATATATGCATTTTAACACTGCACCAGCTGGTTTACTTTCAAGGATTAAGAATTGAGGAATCATAGGATATCACTAGACGTTACTTCCTGCAGAAGACCTTAAAGGTATTGTTATGAATGTTTTTTTCCGGAGGAACCAGGACTCTGCCCCAAGGCTTCACTATTGTTTCTTAACTTCTCCTTTGCTTCTGCCTTCCTTACATTCCCTAATTAGCAACTATTTGAATCTGCGTTTTGGAACTCAGGGAAGGTCAATAGGCTGAACAAAGCCTCCTCCTATACACCAAAAATACGGATGTGACAAAGATTTGTACCAGAAAGGGTGACACAGGGTTCTGTTTGGTTTTAACTCATGCCTTCAGTTGATAGGCTGATTCAGTTCAGTTCAGTTCAGTCGCTCAATTGTGTCTGACTCTTTGCAACCCCATGAATCGCAGCATGCCAGGCCTCCCTGTCCTTCACTATCTCCCAGATAGTGTGATACACATCAGTTTGCTCAAACTCAGGCCCAATGAGGTGATGATGCCATCCAACCATCCCATCCCCTGTTGCCCCCTTCTCCTCATGCCCTCAATCTTTCCCAGCATCAGGATCTTTTCCAATGAGCTGGCTCTACACATCAGTGGCCAGAGTATTGGTGCTTCAGCATCAATCCTTCCAGTGAATATTTAGACTTGATTTCCTTTAGGCTTGACTGGTTTTGAGGTAGAAATTACTGGCAGTCAGGGGAGAACTCAGAGACCTTGGTCTTGTTTTCAGTAAACATCCTGCTCCATTGTGCTGAATTCCTGGAATATGTCTTTGGTCTGATAAATATCAGCACTCAGGTCCAGGGAAGGGCAGTAACTTCCATATGCCTGAGGGAAAAACAACTGATGGTCATTAATCTTAAGCCCATCTAGTCCATTGTAAAATGGCCAAGGGACATGAAAAAGGGTGGTAGCTTAATTGGAGGTTCAAGAGAAGCTATAAAGTTGTTAGGTATCTTGACCTTTAAATTGATTGGTTAGAAATAAGGTGATTTAAGAACAGGTGCCAACCAAAAATGTACCAATTAATACTGGTAAAGATATAAAACTTGTAATCTTCACATTTTTGAGGAACTCTTTACCCTCATCAGTGTCTGTGCTGAGAGTTTGTATTTTTCTCCTCTTTAATAAATTCTATTTGCTTGCTACCATGAGCATTTGCATGTTCATTGGTGGATTCCACTCTTCGGATCCACAGAAAAGAACCTGGATTGCCATCTCAGTTTGATCTTCCAGTCCAAGGGACTGCAAAGAGTCTTCTATAGCACCACAGTTCGAAGGCATCAATTCTTCAGCTCTCAGGCTTTTTTATTACCCAGCTCTCACATCCATATGTGACAACTGGAAAAACAATAGCTTTAACAATAGATACAGATCTTTGTAGACAAATGTCTCAGATTTTTAATATGCTGTCTAGGTTTCTCACTGCTTTTCTTTTAAGGAGCAAGTGTTTTTTAATTTCATGGCTGCAGTCACTATCCACTGTGATTTTTGAGTGCATAAGAAAATAATGTCATTGCTTCCATTGTTTCCCTATCTATTTGCCATGAAGTGATGGGACCAGACGCCATGATCTTAGTTTTTTGAATGTGGAGTTTTAAGCCAGCTTTTTCACTCTCCTCTTTCACTTTCATCAAGAGGCTCTTTGGTTCCTCTTTGCTTTCAGTTGTAAGTGTGGTGTCATCTTCATATCTGAGGCTGTTGATATTTCTCCTGGCAATCTTGATTCCAGCTTGTGATTCATCCAGCCTGGCATTTTGCATAATGTACTCTCCATATAAGTTAAATAAGCAGGGTGACAATACACGGCCTTGAAGTACTGCTTTCCCAATTTTGAACCAGTTCGTTTTTCCATGTCCAGTTCTAACTTCATGACCTGTATACAGGTTTCTCAGGAGACAAGGTGGTGTGGTATTCCCATCTCTTTAAGAATTTTCCATAGTTTGTTGTGATCCACACAAAGGCTTTAGTATAGTCAATGAAACAGAAGTAGATGCTTTTCTGAAATTCCCTTGCCTTTTCTATGATCCAATGGGTGTTGGCAGTTTGATCTCTAGTTCCTTTGGGTCTTTCCTAAGTCCAGCTTGTACATCTGAAAGTTCTCAGTTCACATACTGCTGTAGCTTATCTTGAGGGATTTTCAGCATGACCTTGCTAGCATGTGAAATGAGTGCACTTGTACAGTGGTTTGAACTTTCTTTGGCATTGCTTTTCTTTGGGATAGGAATGAAAACTGACCTTTGAAGCCCTGTGGTCACTGCTGATTTTTCCAAATTTGCTGGCGTATTGAGTGCAACACTTTCACAGCATCATCTTTTAGGATTTGAAATAGCCCAACTGGAATTCCATCACCTCCACTACCTTTGTTTGTAGTAATTCTTTGTAAGGCTCATTTGACTTTACACTCCAAGATGTCTGGCCCTAGGTGGGTGACCACACCATCAGGATTATCTGTGCCATTAAGACCTTTTTGTACAGTTCTGTGTATTCTTGTCACCTTTTCTTCATCTCTTCTGCTTCTGCTAGTTCCTTGCTGCTTCTGTCCTTTATTGTGCCCATCTCTGCATGAAATGTTCATTGGTATCTCTAATTTTCTTGACGAGATCTCTACTAGTTTTCCCATTCTCTTTTTCCTCTATTTCTTTGCATTGTTCACTTAGGAAGGCTTTCTTATCTCTCCCTGCTATTCTTTGGAACTCTGCATTCAGATGGGTATATCTTTCCCTTTCTCCTTTGCTTTTTGCATCTCTTTTCTCAGCTATTTGTAAGGCCTCCTCAGATGACCATTTATGAATTATAAACTATTAACTGTTTTCCAGTTAAAAAATACTGTTTAGTATTTATATATGCAAGAAGTATCTATAGATGTCTCATTTGGGAAAACACAAAACCAAACTAAACTAAAGAAACAAATTCAACCTGTGTGGTAGGCAGAATAATGGTCTCCCCAAACATGTCTATGTCTTAATCCTTGGAATCCTGTGAGCATGTTAGTTTACTCTGTCAAAAGAAAGTGAAGGTTGCAGATGAAACTAAGGTAGCTAAACATCTGACTCTAAAAAATAGGGAGACTATTCTGGATTATCCATGCCAACCCAAAGTAACCACAATGCTCTTTAAAAGTAAAAGGAGTCAGAAGAAGAAAATCGCTAGTGATGTGACTATGGAAGAAAGTTTCAGAGAGCTGCAAATGTTATGCTTTAAAGATGGGGGAAGGTAGCCTCTAGAAGCTGGAAAAGGAAAGGAAACTGATTCTCCCCCACATCTCCAGAAAGGAACAAACCTGTCAACATATTGATTTTAATCTAATGAGACTTGCTTCTGACTTCTGACCTAATAACTCTAAGATAATAAATTTGTGTTGTTTTCAGCCACTAACTTGGTGGTAATGTATTACAGGAGCTGTAGAAAACTAATATAATGAATTGGTTTGAAATTAATGTAGAGAAAATTGAGTAATAACCCTCATAGGAAGTAAATTTTTTCTCTAATGTTCAATGACTAAAAATCATTTTTATATATCTTTTAAACATTTAAATATATTTTATATCATGTGATAAGAATATAATAGTAATGCAAATAGTTTTGAATACTGACCACAAAGAGATAGACAAACTATATAATACAATAGGTCAGAAGAAGTAAATGGCTGTACAGAATCTAAAGGCAGGGCATTTAACCTGGATTTGGTGGGGAAAAAGACTTCTGGGATAAGAGGACTCAAGAGATGAATAAATTTTAGTCTATGACATGGGTTGGGATGGAGTGTTGAAAGGACAAACTATATGTGAAATGACAGGGATTTTAAATAAAACTTGATAATCAAAACATTAGTTCAAACTAATTGTTCCCAAAGTAGCAAACCTGGAGTAAATTGTCATATCCTTCTCCAGGGGATCTTTGTGACCTATGGATTGAATCTGTGTTCCCTGAATTACTGGACAATTCCATACCACTGAGGCACCAGGGAAGCCCCATTTTGTCCTTAAGTCTTTCATTTCACTGGTCCTTGTAATTCTGAGATTAATTGTCCATGTGTAGGGCAAAGATGAGGAGAGATGATTTATTGTCCTTTAATAGCAGATCATGAAGTTAACCAGTTCTGACTATAAACAACTCACTCTAACTCCTAGTATCTGTATTTCTAAACAAGTATGCACTAGAGTCTTGTGACATTTTGTCTATTTTAAGAAACTGATGCTACCATATTCATTTCTTTATAAACAAAATCAAAGCACATAATTATAATTTCAGAGATTTCCATCACATTAGCTATTCTGAACACTCACCCCATCATTCTGGAAACACCAATTGCAACAGAAAAATAGTAACCCGTTAAATTTGTAAGTCCCAAAATACTTGAAGCATCTGCCTTTTAAGAAGATAAACTTGGAGGAGAAATTACACAGAAGATAGACTTGAATGACAATCCATCATCAACAGTAACCCAAACACATTAAGTGTTTTGTGTATGATTTTTTACTGTCAGTAAGATGATACATTCCTGGACATAGTATAGTAGCTGCCACCAGGGAAAACTGCCTTGCATTGTATTTCACTCTTCTATAGTTCACTTTTCACTGACCAGTTGTTACAACAGTAAATAGAAAAAAAACATTTAGAGAATATCCCTGAACACCTCATAAACATTGATTTAATGGACAATGCTTTTCAATTTTGTGCATGCCCATCATATTTTTAAACCTACATCAATCTCATCTATATATGTGCATCTATGATAGAAAACTCATAGAAAAAACTTGTCAATATCAAACTGATATTGTAACTGGGAGCTGAAAGGAAAAAACACTGTAAAATTTACTTTTAAAATCAATTATTCTGTGTTTCAGGCATGTAAGCTTGGGGCAAACATAATTCTATATAAGTTGTAAGAAATCTAAAAAATCTGATGGAAAAAAATGGACAGCCTGATACCTGGACATGAGTTATTGATTAACATCAATTTTAGCTATAATTATTCCTTCCTCTCTCATGTTTTCAGGATTCTCTCAGAGAAAATAATTAGAAAATTATGAAGAAGATAAATTTTTCAGGGTTCCTGGTGCTTTCCTTCTCTTTTTTCCTAAAACTTACTTCTTTCTGGCCCTCATTTCTAGAGAGTAGTAGTTTTGTACTGTGTTTTTCTTTTAGAAATATACAAAAAGGAACAATTTATTCACTCTTTTTTTTTTTTTTAATTTTAGTGTTTTGTTCAGCAAAACATGTGTTAGTCTTGCTATTAAACACTTTTGTTCTGGTAAACAGTTGGGCCAAGTATGGCATTTTGACAAAATCATGTGATTTGCAATTGCTGAAATCATGAGACTATTAACTTTTTATTAGAAGCCTAGACCGGTATATTATTTCAAGTCAGCAGGACCCCCAGGCTCTTTCTGTGTGCCCATAAGATACATAGGGAAGACTCTATCTTCATAGAGAAGACTATCATCATTTAAGGCCTTTAATTTCATGATTGTCTTCTGATTGATCGCAAAATGGTTGCCAAAGCACCAGACATCATGATATGATAAAATAACGACAACAAAAACAACCAGAAGTAAGGAAGAGAGAGGAGGACAACTGTTCTATCAAAGAGGTTGATGGTTTTGATTACATTTTTTTTTTCAATGTCTTCACTCTTTTTGCTTTCTGGTTTCTAAAGAAAGGTCCAAATGTAATTATTATTCTTGTTCTTCTATAGGTAAAGTTTTAATCTTTTTTTCTTTGAACTTCTTTCAAAGCAAAGATCTCTGTTTGCTTTAATATTCTGAACTTTGAAAATGATATTATTCAGAGTGCAGTGTGTGTGTGTGTGTGTATTTGTGTGTGTGTGTGTATGTGTAGATTTTTCAGAATATATCCTTCTTGGTGTTCTCTGTGCTTTCTGGACCTGTGGTTTGATGTCTGTCATAATTTTGGAAATTTCTCAGTAATTATGATTTAAACATTTCTCCTGTTCCTTTCTCTCTTCTTCTAATATTCCCATTATATGTATGTTATACATTCTATAAGTGTTCCACAGTTCTTGAATATTCTGTCCTGTGTTTCCATTCTGTTTTCTTTCACATTTCAGCTTTGGAAGTTTCTACTAAAATAACTTAAAGCTCACTGACTCTTTCCTCCACTATGTTCAGTCCACTGATGAGCTCATCAAGGCATTCTTCTTTCCTCTTATTGTCTTTTTAATTTCTGTCATGTCATTTTGATTTCTTGTTAGATTTTCTGTCTTCCTGTTATATTACCAACCTCTCTTGTACACTATTCACTTCCTTTTTTATTAGAGTTTTTAGTGCACTGATGATGATTATTTTAAATTCACAGTCTGATAATTCCAAATAACCCTGCCATATCCAAGTCTGGCTCTGATGCTTGCCTTGTGTCTGTAGACAGTGGTTTTTGTCCTTTAAAATGCCTTGTGATCTTTGCTGTTGTTGTTGTTGAAATCTGGACATAGTACATTGAGTAAAAGTGAACTGATGAAGGCGACTTTAGTGTAAGGTTTGTGAAATGGAATATCTCCTGCCGAATCAATAAATAAGAATGTAATAGCCATCAGTGATTTTGGGCCTCCAAACATGAATGAAGTCTCCCAAAAGGGAAATAATGTCAGTGATTCAGCAGAGGCCACCACCCTCCACAGTGATTGCTGAGGAGCTGGGATGTTGGTGGTAAGAAATAATTAAAAACAAACAAACAAACAGGATGCTGGCCCCAGATAGCTGAGATTCTTGTGATAGGAATGACTTCAATAATCCTAGACTCTTGCATCATCCTAGACTCTTGCACTCTTGCATAGAAGAGTGCTAAATTCCTTGAGATATCTGGTTTTCCTTAATTAGCAGTAACCTTTGATGTTTAGACTGCCTATCTCCTTTGCTGCAAACTTCTATTTATCTTGACTCCTTCCCCCACCTCCTTGGAACTGTCTCTCAGTGCAACCTGAAACGCTGTCTCCTGGGTTTGAAGTCCTAAGATTCTCCCACTGAATAAAATACTCTCTACTTTCAGTCTGTGGCTGATTTTTACATTGACAGTTTTCATGTTTATCCAGCTAGGAGTTAGGCTGTGTTATCTACTATTAGCTGTAGGTGTGTTGTTAGAGACTAAGATTTCCTCATACCCTTGTTTTAGTTTTCCCTGTTTTCTGTTTCCCTTAGGACTCTTTAAAGTATGAGCCCACAGTTCTTTTATCTGTTATCCTCTGTTATTATAGAAGGGCTCTGCTGATGTGGTGGTAAGATGTGTGTATGGGGAGGGAAGGAAGCATTGTATACTCCTAAAATCTGGTCTCAATCTTCTAGAAAGAGCCTCAGTTGGTTACTTCCCTCACCCCAAAGTGCCGGGAGCCAGCACGGGAGATCCCACCCATGACAAGGTCATGCAGAGAGGCCTGAGGGGCAAGGCGAGTCAGGTCTTGAGGGGTCCTCTGTCTGAGCATCTACCCTGAAACCAAAATCTGTTTACTCTCTGTTACACTATATTCTTCTGACATTACCACCTTTTCTCTGGAAAGAGTTAACTTAGGGCTTCAGTTAACAGTCTCCTGCATATAAAAAGAATGTCTCGGCTTAACCCCTTTGATGGCTTTCTAACTTATCTGCCCGGACTTTACAATTTGTGAATTGCTTACAGCCTCCAACCGAGAGAGGTACAAAGCTTAAAGCATCTTAAAGATACAGAGCCTTTTCTAAAGAGCTAAAAATCATATTGGTGACGGATTTCATTGTTGACTCAATGATTGCTGCCAAGGCTCCATATTCTTTATCTTTTAGGCACCTGGGAGGATATTAATCAATGTAATCGGGATATGGAAAAAGGTATATAGTAGTTTTGATGTTAGCAACACTAGACTTTTGAGTTAATTACTTTTCTTTTGTTATAAATCACTGTACTCCTTTTACTTGTTATAAATTGCTGTATCTCTGCTATGTAAGAATGTAACTTTATTTAGTGTTTTCTGAGAGTGGCACCAGACTTTGAGAAGAACAACACAAATAAGTCTTCTGGTTTGACAAACCCTTATCAGAACAGGGCCGTAAAATGTTAATTGGCCCTTTTGGCCAGAAGATGATGTAAATCACCTAAGACTTGTGTATACAACTAGGTATGCAGAGAGAAAAGCCTGGTTTGATAAGAGTCTGGGCTGCTAGCGCTGCATAATTTTGTATTACCCATTGATCTCTATGTACAATCAAAAAGGTATAAAATGCCTTTCTAGACAATAGAGGCCGGGCAAGTCATTGGAGGTCTTCCTTACTCTATTTTCTGGCTGAATTCCCATCTGGGGCATGGAGACTAGCCATGTCTACTTACTTGGCCCGGCTTTTAAGTTCCATGTGAGAGGGAGTCTAAGGCAGGGCACCGTCTGATATTCAAGAGGATGCTGGTGGCCTAACGTAGATGGTGCAAACTTCTTGTCCTGAAGTTTTATTAGTTCTCCATGTAAACCAAGTTATTCAGCCTCTTTTCTTCACTTAATTTTCCTACTACACTATTTCTTCCTAATCTAATCTTATATTTCTAATTAAATAAATAAATAAGTTTTTCCTCGCCTACGTCGTCCCTGCTTCGAATTACTCTGGATCCACCGCGGCTGGACCCTGGCACCAAATAAAAGGATACACAGAAGAACTGTACAAAAAAAGGTCATAATGATCAGATAGCCTCGATGATGTGATCACTCACCTAGAGCCACACATCCTGGAGTGTAAAGTCAAGTGAGCCTTAGGAAGCATTACTACAAACAAAGCTAATGGTAGAACTCCAGCTAGGCTATTTCAAATCCTAAAAGATGATGCTGTGAAAGGGCTGCACTCAATATACCAACACATTTGTAAAACTCAGCAGTGGCCACAGGACTGGAAAAGGTCAGTTTTCATTTCTATCACAAAGAAAGGCAATGCCAAAGAATGTTCAACTACCATACAATTTTATTAATTTCACATGCTAGCAAGGTAATGCTCAAAATCCTTCAAGCTAGGCTTCAACAGTATGTGAACTGAGAACTTTCAGATAAACAAGCTGAATTTATAAAAGACTCAGAGTAACTAGAGATCAAACTGCCAACATCCATTGGATCATAGAAAAAGCAAGAGAATTTCAGAAAAAAAAAAAAAAAAGAAAATCTACTTCCACTTCTTTGACTACTCTAAATCCTTTGTGTGGCTCACAACAAACTGTGGAAAATTCTTAGAGATGGGAATACTAGCCCACCTTGCCTGCCTCCTGGGAAACCTGTATGCAGGTCAAGAAGAAACTATTAGAACAGGATATGGAAAAACAGACTGGTTTAAAATAGGAAAAGGAATACATCAAAGCTGTATGTTGTCATCTTGCTTATTTAACTTATATGCAGAGTACATCATGCAAAATGCCTGGCTGCATGAATCATAAGCTAGTATCACAGATTGCTGGGAGAAATATCAACAATCTCAGATAAGCAGATGGTAACACCCTAATGGCAGAAAGCAAAGAGGAACTAAAGATCCTCTTGATGAAGATGAATGAAGCGAGTGAAAAAACTTGCTAAAACTCCACATTGCAAGACTAAGATCATGACACCCAGTCCCATCACTTCATGGCAGAGGATGGGGAAAAATGGAAACAGTGACAGACTTTATTTTTTTGGTATTCAAAATAATAGTGGATAGTGACTGCAGCCATAAAATTGAAAGAGGATTGCCCCTTGGAAGCAAAGTTATGAGCAAGCTAGGCAGCATATTAAAAAGCAGAGATATCACTTTGCTAACAAAAGTCTGAATAATCAAAACTCTGGTTTTTCCAGTAGTCATGTAGAGATGTGACAGATGGACCATAAGAAGGCTTAATGTCAAAGAATTCGTGCCTCCAAGCTGTGGGGCTGGAGAAGACTCTTGAGAGTCCCTTGGACTGCAAGGAGATCAAACCAGCCAATTCTGAAGGAAATCAGCCCTGAATATTCATTGGAAGGACTGATGCTGAAGCTGAAGCCCCAGTGCTTTGACCACCTGAGGTGAAGGTGAACTCACTGAAAAAAATCTTAAGCTAGGAAAGATTGAGGGCTGGAGGAGAAAGGGGTGACAGAGGATGAGATGGTTAGTTGGCATCACTGACTCAATGGACATGAGTTTGGGCAAACTCCATAAGATCATGAAGGACAGGGAAGCCTGATTTACTGCAGTCCCTGGGGTCACAAAGAGTTGGACATGACTTAGCAACTGAACAACAACAAATTAAAGATCAGAGGGGGCTGGAATTAAATAGATCCCTTCCTCCAGGTTGGTTAGGCTTCGATAAAACCCAAGTTGTTTAGGCTTTCATAAAATAGTTTCCTTTGAGAGAAGGCCTCTCTTCCTAAAGACAGCAGAGAGCTCTGAGGGTATTTCAAAATGGTTGCTTTCTGTGCTGGCCTGTCTAGCTTTGAGGGCAGAAGTCTACCCTGTGAAAACAATTCTTTTGTGGATCTAAGAAGAGTTGTTGATAATCAATTTGTTCAGCTGTTTTTTCCTTGTAAGGAGGGGAGTGGTGAGTTCCAAGCTCTTTACATGTCAGACTGGAAGCTCAAAGTGCATGATTCATTTTAAATACTAAAAATCACTATGGGTTTCTGCTTGATTGTGGTTTGTACATTTATATATTTCAACTACCTATGATATGAGAATGAGGTACCATATATTGAAGTATACCATGTAATTATATGTAACATTTTCACAAAGGCCTATACAGGTTTTCAAAAGGAAAATATGTGATGTGAAAAAAACATGTCATCTGAAAAAAATATGTTATGTGAGAACATGTTCAGTTCAGTTCAGTCGCTCAGTCATGTCTGACTTTTTGCAACCCCATGGACTGCAGCATGCCAGGCTTCCTTGTCCATCACCAACTCCCAGAGCTTGCTCAAATTCATATCCATCGAGTTGGTGATGCCATCCAACCATCTCATCCTCTGTCATCCCTTTCTCCTCCTGCCTTCAATCTTTTCCAGCATCAGGGTCTTTTCCAATGAGTCAGTACTTTGCATCAGGTAGCCAAAATATTGGAGCTTCAAGTTTAGCATCAGTCCTTCTAATGAATATTCAGGACTGATTTCTTTTAGGATTGACTGTTTTGATCTCCTTGAAGTCTAAGAGACTCTCAAGAGTCTTCTCCAACACCACAGTTCAAAAACATAAATTCTTCAGTGCATCAATTCATCAAAATCATAAATTCTGGAGAAATAACTCCAGAAAGAATGACGTGACAGAGCCAAAGCAAAAACAATGTCCAGTTGTGGATGTGACTTGTGATGGATGTAAAGTTTGATGCTGTAAAGAACAATATTGCATAGGAACCTGGAATGTTAGGCCATAAATCAAGGTAAATTGGAAGTGGTCAAACAGGAGTTGGGAAGGGTGAAAATCCACATTTTAGGAATCATTGAACTAAATGGCCTGGAATGGGCAAATTTAATTCAGATGACCATTTTATCTACTACTGTGGGCAAGAATCCCTTAGAAGAAATGGAATAGCCCTCATAGTCAACAAAAGAGTCTGAAATGCAGTACTTGGGTGCAGTCTCAAAAATGACAGAATGATCTGTCTCTTTCCAAGGCAAACCATTCAATATCACAGTAATCCATGTCTATACCACACGAATAATGCTGAAGAAGACTTACAAGACCTTCTAGAACTAACACCCCATAAAGATGTCCTTTTCGTCATAGGGGACTGGAATACAAAAGTAGGAAGTCAAGCGATACCTGAAGTAACAGGCAAATTTGGCCTTGTAGTACAAAATGATGCAGGGCAAAGGCTAACAGAGTTTTGTCTAGAGACGTGTTCATTGAGACATAATTCAGTGATAGCCATGCACAAGAATCTGATTACCACCTTTAATCTCTCATTCCCTAATTCTCCTCTGCTTGGTCCATTCCCTTAGTGAGATAAGGTGTGCATATGCTAAATTTCTTGTAGTTGGTGGGGATTCAGGAGGAAAAAGCCCAAGAAATATTTCTTTGTTTGTACAACATAGGGAGTTGGAAATACAGATGTCACTGATTTTTATTAGGAGAACATGGAAAACCATCTGACAATATCACAGAAGATAAACCATATGTTGGACATCTTCTAAAATTAAAATACACACAGCCTTTGATTTGGCATTTCCTCTATTAAGAATTAGTTGTATTAATATATTAGCATATGCATAAAAGATTTATGCATAAGAATATCTACAAAGTTTAGAAACAGTCTCAATATTAATGTGAAAGTATTAGAGATGGTCTCTTGTTAGTTCACAGTAGCCTTGCCAGGTGGCCCATGGAAAAAATTACTATTACAACAAAGACAATGAAGAACAGGGAGGCAGGATAAATTATATCTAATTAGTAGTACACTATTATCTAATTAGTAGTCACCTATTCTCAATCCAGTAAATCATGTTGTTTTCTCTCAAATTAATTGTGCATTTAGTTCTATCTTATTATTTCAGTTTAAGTAAGATAATTTTCCTTTTACTTGAATTTCTAAGCCTTTCATTATTCTTTATCCTCCAACTATACAAAGGTATAGTTGATGTTTCTAAGAATAATAACTGTGGATTTTTAATCTCCTTCAAAGTTTCTCTAAATATATTTGAACATTTTAGGAATATGTGATAATGTCTGATTAGTATTATATATTAAATTTATTTCCTTAACATCATTTATGCTTATAATGTTTAGATTAACATTGGTTCACACTTTGGAAAAGTAGCATTTTATTTGACATTTTCAAAGGGCAGAAATAGTTTTTTGCCTACTAATCTTTAAAAAAAAAATGAAGTGTCAGCCTGATGATGTCATTTTGAGCAGTATAATCATTTCACCAATGACCCTTTCCACTTTCATGAACTCTTACCTTATCTGAACAAAAGTGCCATGTTCTTTGTGTTGTTTCTAATATGATCCTTTGTCACTGTCTCAACATTTTTAAAGGGAGAAACAGTTTCTACCACAGAACATAACATTAACATCTTTGAACAATATTATGAGCCATAACGTAGTTATTTATGGTAACTTTTTTGTTTTGTTTTGTTTTACATTAGATGAAGTCAATAAGTTATTCAGGTTAAATCATAATAAAATGAATGAAATGATAATTCTCATGGAGATTATCTGTGTATAGTGGACATAGTTTATTTGATATTTTTTTCTACACAAGTTGACATGAATTATGTGTGCATGTGTGTGATCAGTTGTGTCTGACTCAACAATACTATGAACTGTAGACTGCCAGACTCTTCTGTCTCTGGGACTCTGCAGGCAAGTATACTGGAGTGGGTTGCCATTTCCTTTTCCAGGGATCTTCCTGACCCAAGGATTGAACATACATCTCCTGTGTGTCCTACATTATCAGGTGGATTCTTTACCACTGAACTACATGGGAAACCCATTGTGAATCATATACTCATCCTAAAAATGACTTGATAAAGTACCACTTTCTTTCAAATGAACATTATTAATTAAATGTTCTGAACCAAAAGGTTGGACATAGTACTTTAACTAGATATTTTACAATACTAACTTTCAAAAGCATCACTCAAATTATTAGGTCAGTGAAAAGTAAAAGTTAAAGAGAACTAGGATTTGGAAGCTCACAAGTCAATAATGCTAATAGTAATGATAAAACAATAACAATAAGAGTAATAACTCCAAAGAGATACAAGAAAGGTATTAGAAAGATTTTAAAATTAAAAAAAATTTTTGTCATGAATATCATATTTGAGTTTTTATTTATTAAACCAGAAACTAAAATAAGAGAATGTGGCAGATTGTATGTTCTCAAAATGACCACAGCGATATCTCAGCTCACAAATTCTCCTTTAGAACCTTGTAACTTTTCAAGTAGTGAAGTCAGTTTCCCTCTCCTGTTTAATTTAGGTGGGATATGACGGTTCCAAAGAATAAGATGGGTTGAAAAGGATAAATCTGTGTGATTTCCAAGGCTAAATAAAAAAGGGCTACATAGATATTCTTAGATATTCTGAAAATCAACCTCTCTCTCTCTCTTCTTCCTCTTCTTCCTTCTTCTTACTCTTCCTTCTTTTCTTTCTTTACTGGGGCTGAACCCATACACCATGTTCTAAGGAAGTCCTGGTCATACTGAGAGGTTGTATATAGATATTCCAGCCAACAGTTCCAGAAAAGTTTTGATTCACAGCCAGCTTCAAACATTAGACACATAAATGAATGAATCTTCAGATGATTTCAACTTTGAAACTTTTCACTGCCTCAGTTCAGTTCAGTTCAGTCATGTCCGACTCTTTGCGACCCCATGAATCGCAGCACGCCAGGCCTCCCTGTCCATCACCAACTCCCAGAGTTCACTCAGATTCATGTCCATCGAGTCAGTGATGCCATCCAGCCATCTCATCCTCAGTCGTCCCCTTCTCCTCCTGCCCCCAATCCCTCCCAGCATCAAAGTCTTTTTCAATAAGTCAACTCTTCGCATGAGGTGGCCAAAGTACTGGAGTTTCAGCTTTAGCATCATTCCTTCCAAAGAAATCCCAGGGCTGACCAGTGCTGCACAAATATCAGGCTGATGCGCAAAATGGTTTGTTATCGTTTTAAGCCACTCAGTTTTAGGGTGCTTGTTTATGTAGTCATACTAACTAGAACACAGAGCAGCAAGCATTCTTATTGTTTTTCTGCTCCACCAATATATAAATAAACTCTATAACAGCAAGAACAAAATCTGTTCACAGTGCTTCTGCAATGTCTGGCACATAGTATGTATGAAGTAGAAATCAAGTGAAGTAATCAATAGAATTTTGACTAAGCTGTTTCAATACCAAAACTTGCAAGAATGTTGGTATGTTTCTCAATGTCTTTTCAGCTTCAAAATGCCTTAATTATTTATACTAGAAAGAAAGTCTCTCTCTTTCTGTGCTGTTACACGTTGGATTTTTCTTAGAAAGCAGTCAAATCATTAGAAAACATCAATTAATAATAGTATAAAAGGCTCAAAATTAACCCTCTCTCATGCCTTGGAACATACTGTTCTTGCTTCGGAAGTAACTTCTTAGTTATTTACTTTCTTCAAGCTTTCTCAAAGCTTTTCTCCTCTTCTTGAAAGCTGACACCACCTAAACCTTCCCAGTAACACACATTTTTACACCTTTAGTTCTTTGTAAGTATATCTGTTTTTTTTTAAAATTGTAGCTTGCCTAAGATTAATTAATTTAGCCATCTTGCATGTGGATTGTCAGCACTTTTCAAATTTAGAGGACATTAGCAATACACAACATGCAGAATGAATCCATGTGTTCCACTGCCTCAGTCATGTATCAGGTTCCTCTGGCAAGAAGGGAAGCAAGGCACCATTAGTATTTTCTACAGATTTTAAGCAGCATCCCACTATCTGCCCTTCTTTCCTCTATTATATGGAGGACAAGTGGTTTATGTCATATTTATTGCTGAGTCGGCCAGTATATCTTTTCTGCTTTAGCCTGCTTATCTAGTGTTGTCCTTTGCTAGATTTCATCACTGTTCTTTCATTCCCCTAAATTTACCCTAACACCAGGTGGTTTTGTTTGGCAGACGTTTCTAAAGGTTAGGAAGTAGCAGGATGCAACTACCACATAGAACTGGAAATAACTGTAAATCCAGTGTTAGACATCACTCTGGCTAGAACTGCATCATACATTTCCCAGAGAAGATGATTTTTCACTGCCTAATTGTTCTCTTCAGATTCAGGTCTCTTGTTATATTTCTAGGGCCTCTCCTTTCTATTGCTAAGTCCCAGTTCACACTGTAGTTATCTTCCAACCCTGTTGTCTAAGCTCTGTTTCCTCATCAGAAAATCTACAAATTATTATTAAGGTTCTCTGCTTACAAATGAGACATTTCTAGGGTGGCTGCATTCCTTACCAATGCAAAAACTTATAATGTCTTGGAAAAAATTGGTGCATTTTAGAGGAAAGAGAAACATGAGATCTTTTCTTCTAGGCAAAATTAATGGGAATAATATCATCTATGGCAGTATAGAAAATATATATCCTGCTTCTTTTGTTATCCTTCTGATGCATTGTTAATTATTTTGCATGCAGTAAATACATGAAAAATAATAAATGGTTAAAAGGAAGGAAAAATCTAGAAATCTCCTACAAATTTATTTTATGATTATAATTAAGGTTGGTATTGTTGAAGAGTTTCACTGAACAGAAACTGATAAATGATTCTCAATATTTAAGTATTGTTTATCAGCTAAAAAATGTGAGAAAAAACATTTCAGGAGTTTATCTCAAAAATAAATATTATGAGTTTGAAGATGAGATAATTCTATGGTTTAAAAAGCTTTTGTAATAGATTCATTTACATGAATGTAAAAATATAGTTTTAGAAGAATCTTACATCCTTTTATTAATATTTGCATAGAGGAAATGAGGAAAGCCATCTTGAGCCTATGAATGGGTAGCTTTCATCCATTGTTACTTAATACACCAAATTAGAGCTCTTTCTTTATATATGAATCTAACATTTAGTAATCAGAGAAAGAGGTAACAAGGCGAATAGGGCAAAAACTTGTGCCCCGCAGGTCATAGAAAAGACTGCTATACTGCAACCCCAAAGGCTATTCACATCACAGCTATAAGGAGTGAATATGAATTAACAAACTTTAAAAGGCTTTTTTCAAGATGTTTTAATAACATACATTTGAACAGGATAATATTACTTGCAAAAGAGCACATTAATAATCTATCTGTTTTTGAATACTACCTTACTCCATTTAGAATGTTACATCATATACATCTCTAATGGAGACTAATCTCTTCATTAATATCCAGAAGATGGAACATATTACTAAATATACACTTATCAGTGCCAGCAGATATTGAAGAGGAAGTAGAAACAAATATGACTCATTGAACTAGAATTATAAATTTTTTTGAATTATAATATTATCATTAAAAATGTACAGTTTAAGCAAAAAGAGAAAGTCCCTATTACACTGTCTAAAGGGAATCCATTCAGTTCAGTTCAGTTCAGTCATTCAGTTGTGTCCAACTCTTTGTGACCCAATGGACTGCAGCAGGCCAGGCTTCCCTATCCATCACCAAGTCCCAGAGCTTACTCAAACTCATGTCCATCAAGTCGGTAACGCCATCCAACCATCTCATCCTCTGTCATCTCATTCTCCTCCCACCTTCAATCTTTCTAGCATCAGGGTCTTTTCAAATGAGTCAGTTCTTCCCATTAGGTGGCCAAAGTATTGGAGTTTCAGTTTCAGCATCAGTCCTTCCAATGAATGTTTAGGACTGATTTCCTTTAGGACTGACTGGCTAGATCTCCTTGTAGGAGTGCAGATTCTCAGCTCGCTATTCCCATCTGTATTTTCACTTTCCTATATCTGCATTCCACACCCCCCCCACCCCACACACACACTTTTTTTTTGCTCCATATAATGGCTAATTCCATGTGCAATGCTTTTTTCCTGACCCAAGTGCCATCCTTATTTCTTATGCATTTTTGGTGTCTTCCTTCCTATATCTTGATTATTAAATCTCCTCACAAGTCCTTTATCTTAGTACATCTGTTTAAAAAATTATTTATTTCTTTATTTTATTTTTGGTTGTGGTGTGTTTTTATTAATAACTGTGTGGACTTTTCACTAGTTGTGGAGTGTAGGGGCTACTCCCTAGTTGCAGTGCATAGGCTTCTCATTGTGGTGACTTCTCTTGTTGCAAAGCATGGGTACATGGTCTCCAGTAGTTGTAGCACATGGGTTCAATAGTTGTGGCCCCAGGGCTCTAGAGCACAGGCTCAGTAGTTGTGGCACATGGGCTTAGTTGTTCTACAACATGTGGGATCTTTTCAGATCAGAGATGGAATCCATGTCTCCTGTGTTGGCAGGTGGATTCTTTACCATTGAGCCAACAGGGAAGCCGTTAGTACATACTTCTAAGTAAAACAAAATAAAGCAATCTCTCTGTCTGCATCTTTCAGTTATTACCATTTAGCTCTCAGATCAGTTCAGTTCAGTCTCTCAGTCATGTCCGACTCTTTGCAACCCCATGAACTGTAGCACACCAGGCCTCCCTGTCCATCACCAACTCCCAGAGTTCACTCAAACTCACGTCCATCGAGTCAGTGATGCCATCCAGCCATCTCATCCTCTGTTGTCCCCTTCTCCTCCTGCCCCCAATCCCTCCCAGCATCAGACTCTTTTCCAATGAGTCAACTCTTCGCATGAGGTGGCCAAAGTATTGGAGTTTCAGCTTTAACATCGTTCCTTCCAAAGAATACCCAGGGCTGATCTCCTTTAGAATGGATTGGTTGGATCTCCTTGCAGTTCAAGGGACTCTCAAGAGTTGTCTCCAACACCACAGTTCAAAAGCATCAATTCTTCGGCGCTCAGCCTTCTTCACAGTCCAACTCTCACATCCATACATGACCACAGGAAAAACCATAGCCTTGACTAGACGGACCTTTGTTGTCAAAGTAATGTCTCTGCTTTTCAATATGCTATCTAGGTTGGTCATAACTTTCCTTCCAAGGAGTAAGCGTCTTTTAATTTCATGGCTGCAATCACCATCTGCAGTGAGTTTGGAGCCCCCAAAAAGAAAGTCTGACACTGTTTCTACTGTTTCCCCATCTACTTGCCATGAAGTGATGGGACCAGATGCCATGATCTTCGTTTTCTGAATGTTGATCTTTAAGCCAAATTTTTCACTCTCCTCTTTCACTTTTATCAAGAGGTGTTTTATTTCCCCTTCACTTTCTGCCATAAGCATGGTGTCATCTGCATATCTGAGGTTATTGATATTTCTCCCAGCAATCTTGATTCCAGCTTGTGCTTCTTCCAGTCCAGCATTTCTCATGATGTACTCTGCATATAAGTTAAATAAGCAGGGTGACAATACACAGCCTTGATGTACTCCTTTTCCTATTTGGAACCAGTCTGTTGTTCCATGTCCAGTTCTCACTGTTGCTTCCTGACCTGCATATAGATTTCTGCAGAGGCAGGTCGAGTGGTCTGGTATTCCCATCTCTTTCAGAAGTTTCCACAGTTTATTGTGATCCACACAGTCAAAGACTTTGGTATAGTCAATAAAGTGGAAATAGATGTTTTTCTGGAACTCTCTTGCTTCTTCGATGATCCCTCGGATGTTGGCAATTTGATCTCTGGTTCCTCTGCCTTTTCTAAAACCAGCTTGAACATCTGGAAGTTCACGGTTCACGTACTGCTGAAGTCTGGCTTGGAGAATTTTGAGCATTACTTTACCAGCGTGTGAGATGAGTGTAATTGTGCGGTAGTTTGAGCATTCTTTGGCACTGCCTTTCTTTGGGATTTGTCTTACTAATACATAGTTAATCTTTTGAGAGTATTTTAGACTCGCTGACTTTCTCATACTCATTTGTTATTCAACTCATAATACACCGCATTTTTCTCTCCTAAATCTATACAACCTGTCTTTATCACAGACATTAATTCTCTGTCTTGCCTAATCCTAGTGTGAATGACAGCCTTGATTTTAATTGAAATCCATAGAATCTTCCATTGTGGATTAACTCTTCATCATCAAAACTTTCCTTTTACTCATCTTTCAAGACAACCCATTCTCTTCCTTTTCCAATCAGAATACCACACCTCAATAGGTATCCTCTGTCTGTCTGTCTTTTTCTCTCTCTCCCTTTATGATTTTGCCCCTCTCCATAATTCAGGAATCATTTTTATGGCCATGATCATTATATCTCTACTTGTATCTTGGCAAAGCCTGAGATGATATCATTGAGATTCACGATGGACCTCTGTAAACCCGTTATACGGCAACTGTTGTAAATTCCGTATGAAGCATGTTGAAAGCAAAAAGCGATCCCATTTGTTATGAAAGAA
Organism: Ovis aries; assembly: GCF_016772045.2. Classification (NCBI taxonomy): domain Eukaryota; kingdom Metazoa; phylum Chordata; class Mammalia; order Artiodactyla; family Bovidae; genus Ovis; species Ovis aries. Next base: position 66,972,898 of record NC_056062.1, on the reverse strand, counting down.
ACATTGGAGATGGAATGACACATTAGTGGTGGCCTAAGGGAAGAGGACTCTTTTTTTTTTTTTTTTTTGTAAAACTAATTTGGGGGCAAAAGCAGAGAAATTTTCCATGTGTATACTTGCATTGACCTTTTTGATATGACTTTCCACAACCTTTCTATCATACTATAAAAGCACAACACCACCTTATAGAACAACTTCACTAAAGAGCTTCTGATATGGGAACAGATTAAACAGTGTGCAAAAGCAACTGGCTGCTCTCTAATGTAATTTTTTTCTTTCTTAAATTTGGCCTTTTGAAACACTGCCTTATTTTTGATGAACTTGTAAGCAGGTGCATATGTGGAGCAGAATCCAAATGAACAGTAGTAAGTTTAAAAAAAATGTTACACATTCAAGGGTTTGATAATCAATATGTGCCTGTGTACTCTGTTGCTTCAGTGGTGTTGAACTCTTTATGACCCCATGGACTAACCCACAAATCTCCTCTGTCCTTGAGAGTCTCCAGGCAAGAATACTGGAGTGGGTTGCCATGCTCTCCTCTAGGGGATCTCCCTGACCCAGGGTTTGAATCTGCATCTCCTGCATTGCAGGAAAATTCTTTACTAATGAGCTACTGCAGAAGCCCAATAAATCAATATATGTTGCATCTATTTATGAATAAAGTGAAAGAAAGAGTTGAGAATTAAATCTAGAAATCCAGAAGCACATCCTGTGACAGAGATTTATAGAACTTGAGAGCTAGAATGGATCATTTAATAGAGAATAAGATTGAGGATTATGATCTTGCCAACTTCACACTTAAACTGAAGGAACACTGAAATTTATATCCCTTGGACCCCATTTTTAAAAATCTTATTAATCAATGATTGTATTCAATTATTCTCCTTTACTTTATCAAGATAAACACAATGCAATGGGAACAAAATTCCTGAAAAAATTCCATTAGCAAATTTTATCTTATGTGAAGGGACTATATAGATCCAATTATAAGATTTCAGAAATTTCAATAGTTATCAAAACAATGAAAAACTTGAGGGACTTGGCACGCTTTGAATTGTTGGTTTTATGTAACACATTTTACTGTACAAGCTGTAATGAATGTTGATTTTTTTTAAAAAAAATTAGGTATTGGTACAGCTAAAATGTAATAGTAAGCTAGTAAGGAAAAGTGTGATAATTTTATCATAATATAACTTGTATAATTTTATAAGTTGCTATACACTGACAGGTTATATGTGGATTCTATTGAAAAAGAAGTATAATACAAAAGAGAACTGTACGACTGCTTTGAACAGTTGCATTCCAGAATCTTGTACGTATTTTCATTTGTAACTTGAACATAATTGAAATAGCATTAGCATATATAAGCAATCTGATGTGATCTCTTTCTTTCTCCTTCTCTCCCTTTTTTATAAATGCCACTTTTATCTTGGAGTCATTATAGTTAGAGTGAAATTACAGCCTTATGACATAGCAACAAATATTTCCTATATCCCCAAATATTATTTCGCTATTGATTTTGCCACCTCATATGTATTATAATTGCATCTCATTTACCAAAGATAATTCTAAATAATTGATCCAAATGTTCCTCTCAACTTTAGGCAATACCATGTTGGCATATTTGTAAAAATGTGCAAAACAAGACAACAGAATTGTCTGAAATAATGTAAAATTCAAGAAGCTTACAGCTTGTTACAACCTACATACTTATTTAAAGTTCAGCTGGTTCCCAGAAAGAAAGAAAAAAAAGTGCATGCCAAGTCTATAGGTTATAAAGCATGTCTAGAAATAGTAAAATAAATCACCACAGGAAGATGAATTGTTGCATGAAAGGTGAAAGAACTTTTCCTTGTACAACAATCAGGAATCCACTGAACAAAACAAATTATCCCCTGTGAACCATTTGAAGAGTGGCCTCAGAGAAATAAAAGGATTTTAAATATAAAAGACTCCTGTGAATGTGTATAGGTAACTGCTTTGCACATGAGACTGCATGATAATAAATTCACATTCCTTAAGCTTATTTTAAATAATGTTTCAATTTTATTAAAATAAAAATGCACTACAGGTTTTTTATAGGAGAACATTTCCTTAAATTTTATTTATTCTTGAATAAATAAATCAAATAGATCTGGAAGAAAGAACTGTTTATGTTGCAAAGGTAATAGTAAGATGAACTAACTCTGAATTCCACCTAACACAAAGTAGTATAATTTTTACTATACTTTATGTTTCTTGTAGTTAAAATAAATTTGGCTAGATCACCTAAAATCATGGAGTCTGAATTTATTAACTATGACCTAGGAATATACTGCAGTTTTAAAATGAATGTAGTAAAATTAGAATTTCTATGAAGGATGAAACATAAGTTTGCAAAAACCTTTGAATTGAAACATGAATGGTCTTTTGTTTATTTCCATTTTTGAACAGTTACTGACAAGTACCTTCTTTTTTATTTTTTCAATTAAACCACATTTTGTCACCTCTGGGAAAAGTAAAATGTTATTTTGTGCACCATTAAAAATAAATAAATAAATAAAAGATATAAGTTGTACTTGATTCATAAATTAAGCTCACTCATCTCACAGATTCTCCAGCATGGTTTTGAATAAGCCTGGACTGTATAAGCATTCTGTTACTGCACAATAGATCAGGGTTTTCTGCCTTAGATTTAGACTGACCTTGATTTCTACAGGACTCCTGAATAGACGAATCAATTCTAGTGCTCTAAAATCACCTTGGCTCCGTCCCACACAATCTTCCTTTCTCTCTTGTTTATGTCCACATATACACAGGCAGCTAGACTAGACGGTATACCTTGAGAAGCCAGACACAGGATGTCAGCCAGCCATGGCTCTTTTGAGCTAAGCAGAGAGAGAAGATACATCTCCTGAATACTATGTTAGTCTTGCCAAAAACCTCTTTTATCTTCCTTCTGTCCTGAAATCCATAATCATGTTTCCTTTTTTGGACTTTCCATATTTGTTGCCAGGCCTATCCTTCTCAGCATTTGTACTATCAAAAAACACATATTACGCATATGGAACAATAGGATAAATGGAGGGCCCCTGGCTTTTCTGATTCTTAGAGATTACTATCTCACACTTTGAGAAGCTCTGACTTAGAAAAATGATAAAACAAAAAAATGCAACATATGTATAGATTATTTCACACATAGTGCTCCAATATATTTTTTGAGAGCATCCTCCATATTTTGTTTTTTCCTGTATTCACCTATACACTGCTGGTTCCAAAGTAAACAGAGAGAGACTAAATGAACTCCTTCAGTAACTATAACTGGTTCTGCTTCATGGGCACATTATAAATGTTCATTGCTTCCCACAGGTAACACCTGCACTATAAATTTAGAAATCATATTTTTGCATTTGTTTTATATCATAATTGGAAAATATAATTTTAATGAATTTTAGTTTTGGCTTTATGTACTCTTAAGAGAAGATTAAGTGCATAGTCTGTATTCAAGTAATATAGACATTACTACACATCAGTATGCTGAATAGGATGATTTCACTGTAAATTGTTATCCTCCCTACCTCTGTCCTCCCCAGTAAGGCTTCTGATAAATGTTTTCACTGAGTTTTCATGGAATTTACATCTTTGATCCTTCTATCAAAACTGATTATATAGTGTGTAATACTCAGAACAATTTTCGTCTGATTATTACAATGACATTTATCAGAATAATGTTCCTTGACATTTACTACAAATTGTACTATTTAAATTCTGTACCATGGATTTTTTTTCAAATAACCCTGAAGTATTTGCTGTCATAGTAAATTGTACATACTGTACATGTACTTTGATTAGTTTTGTAATTCCTTTCTTTTTATTTGATAACTTTCTATAGGAACCATGGTATAAGATTAGGTAGAATTTTTATTGAAATGGGCATTTCTCTGATAAGCTTCTCTATTACTTAGAATGTGGCCAGCTTTCTTATATACACTAATTGTAAAATGTCTATGAACTGATCTTGCAAGTGTAAAATACAGACAAGACGAAATATCAAAATTCTCTCTTAAAAGCTATCAAGGAGGAATAATGAGAACCATTTCAGTAGTCCATTCGTTCCATGGCATGATTTCAGAGCTCGTTGCATTTGGCTGTGCTGCTGATTTTTAAAATTTACGATAAAGCTCTGCTTTATTGACAATAAAGGACTTTTATTACATAGCCTTTTATCTCAGCAGTGTACACAGTACGGTGGCATTTTGAACACTTTTGCAAACTTTGACAACAACAGAGTTTCCCTAAGAGACTCTTAAACATTAAAAATGTTTTCTAGCTAATAATTAATGGCCTGGGCAAGTGACAGTCAATGGGATACAAGAGGAAGAAAAAAGATGAGATCATAAGATATGAACTCCAGATATAGGACTACTTCACTAAATCTTGCAATTTTATCTGAAAAATAGGACTTGGTCACGTGGTCTCCACATTCCTGAAAATCATAAAATTACTTTTCTCCAGAAGACAAAAAAACCTGAACAAATAAAATATATCCTATATAGTCTTTCTGCTTAAAGAAAAATGGACAAGTAACTATTCCAGGATGAATAAACAGTTTGTTTCATGGATCTAGGAAGAGCATTCAATTGAGCACATGCCAATGTATAACCTCATATGCTTAGTGCAGTCAAAGGCATGATATTGGTCTAAGATGCTATTCCAGGATCCTGGGAAAACTGATCATTCTACTATAAACCTTGTGGATGATTTTAAATAACAGCACCCCCTCCTTTTTTTTTTTCTGATTTCACTTTTGAAGGATAACGGGAACAATATCAGGTTCTATTTGCTCCATAGGAACTGTATGAAAATTCAATAAAGTGGCATGGAAATAAATTTTAAAATGCATTTTGAAGCAATCTGAAATATCCTGTAGAAAAGTAACACTTTTGCTCTGCATACAAATTTTTAAAATTCTCATAATTTTTCCCCAACATTATGGAAAAATCATATTTGGATAAAAAAATAAATCAAAGTCCAAGCTCTTCCCTTACTAGTTGTATGATCTTTGATAATCTGTTTAATTTCTCTGAGCCTCATTTCCTACATCTGTAATAAAAGCTAATGAAAATGTACTCACCACATGGGCGGCCATAAAATATAAGTGCATAAAGCTTTTTATACTTAGTAAATAGCTAGTAAAAGTTCCATCCTCTTTTCCCTTGACTTAAAATTATATGAAAATGGTGAAGGATTCTTTCATTTGTCTCAATTTCAAAGCAGTGTGGGGTAGGCTATTCCACGCCCATTATAGTTTTAGTGACTCCCAGGGGATGTTTACACTCATTTATAGTCACTTGTTTCAGTTTACCAAATCCGAGAAGTAAGCAGTTCTTTTTTTTGCCTAGAATTTAGTGAATATGCAATCAGAAGAACATACTATTTTTTGGCATTGCCCTCAGGTTGTCAGGTCACACTTTATAATATCTGCTGTTTATTCACCAAGGGATACATTCATACACAATCGTTTTAGTACAGAGTCAGTTTTTGAGGTGGAAGAAAAAAAAAAGTAATGAGATAACAGCATCTATATTTGATTTTGGATTCCATTGGCGTTTGCTTTTCTTCAGATTTACATTCTTAATTATATTTTGCTCAGGCTAATATTCAAATTAGGTTAATTCCCTGAGCATAATTATCAAGGGTAGGGAAAGACAGTTTAGGAGAGTACAGGGTGATTGAAAAACATCTATTTTTTCACTGATAATGCAAGCATGAAAGAAATGCAATTGCAGGTAACAAACATTAGATAGTCCACATGTAGTGAATGAAAGGTGAATAAATCATCCTTCAAAATGCCGGGCTTCCCAGGTGGCGCTAGTGGTAAAGAACCTGACTGTCCATGTACTTGAGAGACATGGGTTCAATCCCTGGGTCGGGAAGATCCCCTGGAGGAGAGCATTGCAACCCACTCCTGGGAAATCCCATGGACAAAAGAGCCTAGTGGACTACAGTCCTTGGGGTTTCAGAGTCAGATACAACTGAGCACACACAACACACACACACACATACACATCAAAATGCCAATAAAATATACATTTCCTCACTTAATTACTTCTAAGAACTCAGAATCCATCTCATGTGATGCTGCAATTATTCCGTTATAACAAAAATCCCAAATCTTGGAGATAAACTGTTTATTTGTGCCAGGGGAAAGAAAGATTATCACAGATATATATGTTTCTCTCATATCTGTGGTTGTCTCATACCAACCAAGCATATCATAGCTGGAACATCAGAATCAAGCTTTCAACTCACAAGTCCTTGGGGTGCTTCAGAAAAAGCATTTTGGTAGGGGACAAGAAAAGAACTCTGAGATGGGACAGAAAAATAGAAAAGAATGAATGGTTTAAATATTTAAATTGTTTTCTGCATGGCAGATTTTGTTTTGAAAAATTGGCAATGTGTTCTGTAGACAGTAACTAACGGTCACATTGCTGCTCAATAGCCTTTGATCCTAATCAACTTAAAATCTGTCCAATAGGAGAAATGTGATACAGCAAAACACATTTAAAATTTCAGCATCCTGAAAGTCATGTCACACTTAGCTACCATTCCTCTTCTCAGAGTACAAAATGACTGTGCAGCTCCCCTGTCAATCTGCATTGTTTCTCACTGAATTACTTTGTTTCTCTATGTCCTTGAATGCTTATTCTTTGGACTCCTGCTCTTATCTTAATTGTTCTCTAATGCACTGCAATAAATAATTACAAACAGATAAAAGCAGAAAACTAAGAATTAATCTCACAGTGAAAAGCTGAAGTTGACAGCACAGCCAGGAAAATACTTTGGTCTTTGGAAAGGGACGTCTTAGCTTTTGTCCTAAGGGTAGAGTTCGAATTTCAACCGTATCTTGGCCAGTTGCTTTGACTGCATCACTAATGGTAGGCAAGGGTTGAATTTTGGTTTCACAAACAGTGAGGTTCAAAAAATTCAAGTGGGCAAAAGCATAATTTTATTTCTCCATAAAGTACACTTAACCTCACGCTTAACATTCTGCACTTGGTCTACTCACAAGTAAATTCAGTCCAAAGAGGCACGACCCACTAAATTTTGTCCTAGGTTAGTCATGAGGTCACAAAGGATTGGACACAATGGAGCATGCATGCATGCAGATGGGTGTATCAAGATACTGATTCCTTCGGACACTAAGGCCTCTGGAGAAGGTCTGAGGTAAGCTCTGGAGTTACTTGTCTCACCTATGTGCAGTCTTCTCCATTTATATTGGTAAACTGTACAGGTATTATTTTCTTCTACCTGTGATTGATATAATAATATTCTAGGAAGCTCAGGAGAAGGTTTTTTGTTGCTGTTGTTCTAGCAAGATATAATGTCAACGTTCACTCACCACAAGGTCAGTGTAAGGTTTGTGTTAAGCTTTTGAAGTTCTTAGCAACTCACACGATCAAGTGAGTTAAATTTGTGTTCCATTAATCACTTGGTAGTCAGTTTAAAGAACTAGATCCAAAAGTCCATGATTTCAAATTGGCTGCAGCCAGCTTTATGAATATTGAACAAAGTAAATCTATTTTAGCACTTCTTTTTCCTCATAGTTCTGGAAGCCGGAAGGCCATGATGATGGTACCAGGAGCACTGGTTTCCGGTCAGGCCTCTCTCCTTGGCATATAGACAGTGGCTTCTCACTATATCCTCACATGACTTTTCTTTGTATGCTCAGTAGTTTCAGTTGTGTCTGAGCCTTTGCGAATCCATGGACTGCAGCATGCCAGGCTTCCCTAACCTGCACTGTCTCCTGGAAGTTGCTCAAACTCATGCCCATTGAGTTGATGATGCCACTGAACCCTTTATTCCCTTATATTTCTAAGTTACATCCGTAACACACTATATTGATTACTATAGCTTTATAATATGTCTTGAAATCACATAAGGCCAATCTTCAAATTTTGTTACTGTTTTGACTTCTTAAATTCCTGTGCCTCACCAAATAAATTAGAGTTAGCAGATAAATTTCTTAAAAAAGCTTAAGATTTTGATAAGCTTTACATTAAATTTATGGATGAATTTGAAGAAAACTGACAAATAATATTGAATTTTTAAAAAGCATGAACATGGTGCATTTCTTGAATTATTAGTTTTCTTTAGTTTTCCTTGACAAGGTTTTGATATATTAAGTGTACATTTCTTGCAAATTTTCCATAAATTCATGTCTAGTTTTTTAATGTTGATAATATAAATGGAATTCTGTATCCATACTTGTTAATATAGAAATATAATAGAATTTTAGATATTTACTATGTATCCTGAAAACTTACTAATTTCACTTTTAAGATTTATCAGTGATTTTATAGTTTTACATTTTTCTAAATATACAATCATCATTTATAAATAAAGGCTATTTTTCTTCATGTGTCTAAACTTTACTTAATTTTCTTGTATTGTTCATGGACAAGTCCAGCAGTACAATGTTGCATCAAATGATAAGACTAATCAACTATGCTTTGATCCTCATCTTAGAAAGCAGTCTTTTTCCACTGATCATAATGTTGGCTACAATTTTTCATAGTAGCCTTTTATCAAGAGGCATAAATCTCACTTATTACTAGTTTTTTGAGAATTTTTATCATTAATGGGTTCTGCCTTTTATCAAAAGTCATATACATAAAATAGATTCTTAATTAGTTTTTGATCTTTGAATCTATTAATATGGCAAATTTCATTGACTGATAATATAGATTTAACACCAGTATTTCTTTCTAAAATAAACTTTACTTACTCATTATATATTATCATTTTCATACAATGTTCAATTTGATTTCATATTGTACTTTAACATTATTGCATTTTTGTATAAGGATATTAGTTTATAGTCTTCTCCTTAGAATTAGTGTATAAATTTGGGGAATCAGAGTAACAAAAAGATGTTGATAATATTGCCTTAAAATATTTTTCAGGTCTGTAAAATTTGCAGTGATGTTTTTGGCAAATGTTTATTTAGTATTGCTGTGGTTACCTATTGAATTAACCCTTACAGCATTATGAAGTTCTCCTATTTTCCTCTAATAATACTTTTTAATTTGAAATATTTTTATCTAAAATTAATATACTGCTTAGGCTTTCTTATATTTACTTATACTTACTGCTTATATGGTGTGTGTGCTTGTGTGCTAAGTTACTTCAGTCATGTCCAACTCTGTGTGACACTATGCCCTGCAGCCTGCCAGGCTCCTCTGTCCATGAAATTTTCCTAGCAAGAATACTGGAGTGGGATGCCACGCCCTCTTTCAGGGGATCTTCTTGACCCTCTGTCCCAGGGATGGAAGCCACATCTCTTGTCTCCTGCACTGGCAGATGGATACACTAAAAACATGGGAAGTTCTTATATGGTGTACCATTTTGTAAATTCTACTTTAATTTTTTTGCCAGCAGAGGATATATTATCTAATATTTCAATAATTTAAAATATTGGATTTATTGAGTATTATATTACAGACATGTTTTTGACTTATCTTATTAAATGTCCAGGTATGCTTTAAAATGGTCTGCACTTTTTGGACTTTGTATGTAATATCTTACAGAATTCACTAGTTCACTGAGATTGCTCAAATATTCTATACACATAGTGATTTTTTTGCCTGTGCATTTTATCCACACATATAAAGTAAGAGGATTACATTAAAAAACACTAGTAGATCTTGAATCTACTCTTTCTAAGAATATAAACACAACTGAAGGAAGAGGAACAAAGATGGGGACATTCGTTTTTACATGACGTTGCAAAGGATCTAGATGTGAGAACATCTCTGCAAATGGAGGGTAGAGGCATTTTGAAGAATTCATTGGGGTACAAGACTGAGGAATTGATGAAGGTGACATAGCATCTTATTTTTTTGGTAGACTTTACTTATTTTCTCAGATTTATTTAATCTATAACTTAAAAATAGAATGAACTTCAAAGCAGGCTGGTGTTGGAGATCTGGAGAAGACTGACTAGCTGGGGAGAGACAGCAAAGGGACATTGTTTGTCACCATCACCTAAAGCAGGAATTGGTGATGATGAAAGTCGGTAAAGATAAGGGCCAAAGTGGATTCCTAGTCAGAGTGACAGTTACTACCTGCTAACAGCTGCTCCACAGATAGGTACCACCTTGTACCAGAACAAACTAAAGGCAAGAAAGACAATGATATAGAATTTCTTATATGGTAGCAAAAAACATACTTTCAAAATGAATAATAGATTCTTCCATCACTTAAACGAATGGGATTAAACTTAAAAGCTTTTGTTCAGTGAAAGAAACCAATGCCAAAATGGAAAAACAATCTATTGAATGGGAAAAAAAAATACTTGCAAAAGATACAGCCAATAAGCAGTTAATCCAAAATATATAAATAGCTCATACAACTCAATATCAATAAAACAAACTGATTAAGAAATATGCAGAAGATTTGAATAGACATTTTCCAAAGAAGACATAGCGAAGGCAATCAGGCACATGATAAGATGCTTAACATCATTAATCATCAGAGAAATACAAATCAAAACCACAATGGGTTATCATCTCTCATCTGTCAGAACGGCTATCATCAAAAAGACCACAAATAACAAGTGTTGACAAGAATGTGGAGAAAAGGAAATCCTCATACACTGCTAGTGGGATTGTAAATTGGTTCAGCCACTGTGGAAAACAGTATGAAGGTTCTTCAAAAGTCTAAAAATAGAACCACCATGTGAAAAAGTGGAAGCATTAGTTGCTCAGTTGTGTCTGACTCTTTGCAACTCAATGGACTGAATTTAGGCCACCAGGCAACTCTGTCTATGGAATTCTCCAGGCAAGAATATTGGAGTGGGTATCATTTCCTTCTCCAGGGAATCTTCCCAACCTAGGGATTAAACCTGGGTATCCTACATTGCAGGCGGACTCTTTACCATCTGAGCCACCAGGGAAGCCCTAGAACTAGCCATTCCATATGATCTAGAAATTCCAATCCTGGGTGTGTGTGTACGTATATGTAAATATATAAAGAAAATTCAAACATTAATTTGAGAAGATATACACACCCCGATGTTCATAGCAGCATTATTTACAATAGTCAAGATATGAAAGTGCCCATCAACAGATCAATTGATAAACAAAAGCAAACACATAAACAAACATATATATATATATATATAAACAAACATATACACATATACATAATGGAATACTACTCAGCCATAAAAATAAAGAAATTTTGCCATTTACAACACCACAGATGGACTTAGAGGTTATTACGCTTAGTGGCTTAGTAACATAAGTCAGAGAGAGATAAATACTGTATGATATCACCTCTATCTAAAAAATCTAAATGAGTGAATATAACAAAAAGAAACAGACTCACAGATATAGAGAACCAACTAGAGGTTACCAGTGGGGAGAGAGAAATGGGAAGGGGTCATATAGGGGTTGAGTGTTAAAAGCTGCAAACTGCTATATGTAAAATATATAAGCTATAAGTGTGTATTGTACAGCACAGAAAATAGAGCCAATATTTTATAACTTTTAAATGGAGTATAACCTTTAAAAAGGTGTATGATGTACATCTGAAACTCATATATATATATACTATAAATCAACTACACCTCAAAAATGCTTACAGTTTTAAAAAATATTAATGAGATTCTTCCATATTCAAGTTGTTCCTGTTACTGCATTTAATTCTCAGAAAAAGTATATTAACTGTGTATTTTCAATAACTTATAGAAAAGAAATCCAGTATTCAAGAAGGTTAAGTACATTAATGTCTATAGCTATTAAATACCAGCACCAAATTTTTTACTTGAACAATGTCAGACTCCATATTTCATATTTCTTATATAATAAAGCAATATATGCAAAAGAATAGCCTTGTAGGCAAAGATCCAAAATTCGTTCTACTGCCCAATAATGTTTAACTGTAGAACTAGATCATACTTTGTATCTGTTAACAATCAGTATCATTTCATTAATTATACTTAAGAAATTGACAAAATAAAGATAGATTCTTAAGTACATGATCGATTCTGCCTCTAAACAAATGGCACCATTGTCTGTTTTTTTTTTTTTTAACGGAGCATGTAAACAATTGTACATATAAAGTCAAGTAGAATTAGGTCAGAATAATTCACACGGCAGTATTTGAAGTCTTGGTTTCTTTTCTAAATCAGAAACCTTCTGAAATATCCTTTCAAAAATATTTTATCCACGTATGATTGACATGTAAAAATATTTCATGTATAATACATGATGAATTTGGGGATAAGTATACATCCATGAAATCATCATTATCATTAAGGACCCAAACATATCCAGCACTTCTCAGACATTCCCACCACCCATTTTCTTCTTCTCCTTCCCCCATCCCCTTTTTCTCTTGCTCTTATTATTTTGCATTAAAAACACTTCACATAAGTTTATGTTTTCTTGAAACACTCTATGTGTAATCAAGCATTTTTAGCTACAGACATTATTTTGTATAGTAGATATCCAGAACTTTTCTATGTTGCACAATTGACTGTACTTTCAGACGATTTACCTCCCCATTTCCTCCCCTCCTCCAGCCCCTGGCAACCACCATTCTACTGTTTCTATGATTTTGACTACTTTAGATTCACATATAACTTTCCTGTATATCAATTTAAAAAAAATTAGGAATTTGAAGGATTATAGGATCAAATTTACAGTAAAGAATTTGCCTGCAATGTGGGAGACCCTTGGGTTGGGGAAGATCCCTTGGAGAAGGGAATGGCTACCCACTCTAGTATTCTTGCCTGGGGAACTCCATGGACAGAGGAGCCTGGTGAGGTACAGTCCATGGGGTCACCAGTATATATGTAGACTGGTATCAGAATTAAGATAAATCCTCATGGAAGATAGTTTGTCAGCCAGAATACAATGTTTATATACATTCTTTGGCATTTAAACTTAATTTCCTAACATACTTACTTCAGCATTTTCCAGCTACACAACTTATAGTGGCATTACTTCACACATTTGTAATACAGTTAAAATATTTTGAAACTAGAAAGTGAAAGTGTTAGTCACTCAGTCATGTCAGACTCTTTGTGACCCCATGGACTGTACCTCACCAGGCTCCTCTGTCCATGGAGTTCCCCAGGCAAGAATACTTATAACCAGGTTTCTTACTACTGGGGAGGGGAGTGTACAGATAAGCAAGGGGAGAAAACAATAATGATCCATGTAGTAATGGATTAGAGTTAGAGACCTCAGGGTGAACTCATGTTTAAGTTAGTATAGATACAGTAGATTATATATAAAAAATACAGATTATTTATATATATATATATATATATATATATATATATATATATATCTCCATCTGTTAGCTGAGGGGATCCAGAAGCAACGATACATCATTAACAATGAATATCCTTGGCAATCAGATTTTGGTTTCTAGTAGTATTCTTCAGTGGGCTTCCTTCATGGCTCAAACAGTAAAGAATCTGCCTTCAATGCCAGGTTTCAATCCCTGGGTCGGGAAGATACTCTGGAGAAGGGCATGGCAATCCACTCCAGTATTCTTGTCTGAAGAATCCCATCTTCAATAAAAGAAGCCAGGACTATTTGGAAATGTGGCTGATTCTAAAAATGGGGCAAGAAATACACAATTTGAGGCCAGAGTTTTTTTCAGCAGCAGAAAGTAAGAAAGTGCTCAAACAAACAAACAAACAAAAACAATCCTCAGTGACAAGAAGGTATCAAATGGTCCCAGGATCCAAATGAAAGAGCTTCCAATGGCCAAGGCTGGAAAACTGTAAGCAACCAAATAAATACATTTGGATCATAAAACAAAATATAAATAAATATCCCTGAATCCATAATTATACATAAAAATATAAACCATAATTTTATCATATAATTATAAATTATAAGTATATAAGAAAACATAATTATAAATAAATACTGAATAAATAAATATTCAGCATGTATTCAAATAACAAATATTTTATTATTCAGTATAAATAAATACTGAATAAATGAATAAACAAATGAAGAAGAGACAAAAATCTTGTGGAAAGTCACCTTCCCCAAAAAATATTTAGAAGTTTCACTCTCAAAGAGTTAGGACATACTCATGATTCATACAAATGGCTGTACATAGTGAATTTATTCCACAGACTACAGATAAAAGCAGGGTAAAAAGAGAACATTTAGACTAGAGAAACCTGACAATTATCACTTCAACCAAGAGTTCAAGGTTAACATCCACAGTGATGTCATCTTGACACTATGTGTTCTTGCTGTGATTGTGTTCACTTTACTTCTGTGAAATTCCTTCCCCAAACCCACACCCCACCACCCTCCAAATCTGGACATGAGATAAATAACAGACAAATCTCAACAGAAGCAAAGTGTACAATATACCTGACCAATATCCCCAAACAGTCAAGGTCATTAAAAACTAGGAAAGACTGAGAAATAGCGCAGCCAAGCAAAACCTAAGGAGACTAGGCTACCACATGTAAAGCGTTCTGTCTAGGATCCTGGAGTAGAAATAAGATGATTAAAAATGTGAAAATCTGTAAAAAGTACTGACCATAGTCAATAATCATTGTCTCACTAATTGTAACAGATTTACATACTAATGAGACAGGCTGGGACCTGGGACCCTTTGCTGCAGTACTGAAATGCTTACACCTGGACAAAGCTTTTCTGCAGCAACAAAATACAAAGACACCATCAGGGATTAAAAATAACTGTACACATGGGAGGTTGGGGCAAATGCTGGACAATATAAAAGACCAACTTCCAACCCCCAGGGAGTGAGCAGGGAGTGAGCAGCAAGGGAATCTGCTGTCTATTCTCACTCCTCCCTACTGCAGCAGTTGTTCAGTTACTGTGGTGTCTCAACTCTTTTGTGACCCCACGGGCTATAGCCTTCCAGGATCCTCTGTCCAGGAGATTTTCCAGGCAAGAATACTGAAGTGGGTTGACATTTCCTTCTCCAAGGAATCTTCCTGACCCAGGGAACAAACCTGGCAGATGTATTTTTTACCACTAAGCCACCAGGGAAACAGGGATGAATTTCTTGTCTGGCCTCCAGTTGATTTCTATAGATTGGAGAAGGTGGGTGTCCCTAGCATATGATTTACTAACATAAAAAACTGTATGGGGTATAAAAAACTTTTCTCTTTCTATTATTTTATCTATTTTTCTGTAAATCTAAAACTGAAAAAAAAACTGAAGTAAAATATAATTTATTTAAAGGGAAAGAAGAAATGAAGGAAAGAGGGAAGGAAAGAAAAGGCAGGATGGAGGGAAAGTGGCAGAAAGGAAGAAAAATGAGAGAGAGAGGTTTGGGGAGGCAAAGAATCCCTTTTTTATATCAAGTCTCTTCCTGGGTCTCTTTATAGCACAAGTTCTGGAAGAGTTGCCTATAAATCACTATGTCGATGTCTTCATCTCCCATTTGTTTTTTAACTTTCTCTAGTTGAGTCCCTTCTTGTCACTACAGTAAATTTTATCTATGATGTGAGTAACTTGGACTTGACCCTTCGACTGCAAGGAGAGTCCCCTGAGAGTCCCTGGACAGCAAGGATATCAAACCAGTCAATCCTAAAGGAAATCAATCCTGAATATTCATTGGAAGGACTGATGCTGAAGCCGAAGCTCCAATACTTTGGCCACCTGGTGTGAAGAGGCAACTCCTTAGAAAAGACCTTGATGCTGGGAAAGATTGAAGGCAGGAGGAGAAGGGGATGACAGAGGATGAGATGGTTGGATGGCATCACTGACTCGATGGACATGAGTTTGATCAAGCTCTGGGAGATGGTGAAGGATAGGGAAGCCTGGCGTGCTGCAGACTATGGGGTCTGAGAGTTGGACATGACTGAGCAATAGAACAACAACGAGTACCTTGCATCTGTCCTAAAGGTATGGGTCCTAAAGGTATGGTTTCTGTCCTTACTGCATTCTTTTGCTGAGCAGCCTTTTGCACTGTTGACTTCTCCCTCCTGGAAGTAGTTTTGTTTGTTTGCTTCCTTGTTCTCATAATCTTTACTTATTGTTGTTCCCCTTTTCAGTGGCCACTCCTTTTGTGTTGTTTTGCAAAATGTATTTTTTTCCTGCTGGACCAATAACTAGAATCTTCAAACCTCATCTCTTTTATTCATATATGCCCATATTTTCTTTAGATGGGTATTTCCAAATGGTATTTATCTCAAGCCCAGATATTTCTCGTGTGCTCCAGAATCTTAAATAAATGTCACCTCTTCAGAAAGATTTTCCCTGACCACCCAATCTGAATGCTTTCCTCAGTATTTCTACTCTATCATACTATTTTTCTCATTTTTCTTTTAATTTCTTTTTTGACCATACTACATGTTATATGGGATCTTAGTTGCTCAACAGGGATCCAACCTGTGGTCCCACATTGGAAGTTCAAAGTCTTAACCAATGAAATGCCAGGGAAGCCCCCTCTATTTTTATTGTTTTAAATAGCACTTAACACTGTCTAAAGATGCCTTGTTCCTATATTTCTTATAATGTCTGTTTCCCTCCTTCCTGACAATCCCTCTATCAGATCCTCACTAACCGTAAACTTCAGATTGCTACAACTTTGTTCATTTCATTCGTAATTGAATTCTTAGGACTAGTGCAATACAAAAAAAGATAACACACAAAGATAAAAAGATAATTAATACACTGAATATACAAGTTTTGTATTATTAATATAAATTTTGTGAGCTAAATAAACATTTATTATCAGTAGATATTGATTGAGGTAAATTGAGACAAACATATTTATCTATCATATTCTAATTTTCCAAAACTGACTTTTCCAATTAGTAAAATAGTATATTCATTACATTAAAGCTCTTGGTATGGTTTCTAGTATCTGAACTATATCTCACAGACTTTGAATTCTGATGACTATTTTTAGTAGAAATGGAAAAATGTTTGAAAAAGGAATTTAGCTTTGGAGTCAGATACATCACATCAGGTTTATTTTCTGTTAATTCTATGACATGATAGAAAAATAAAATTCTATTTTGCTTAAATCATTGACATTTTTTGGTGTGTTTGGTTGGTTGGTTATAGCATTTTAAAAGGTATCATGAACAATATAGAAGGGACAATTCAAAGGATATAAAAAAAGTGGCACACTACTGTTCCAAAATTGAACACCAGGGCCCAAATTTGGAGATGAGAAGATAACAAAATACTCCTATGTTCCTAAGGGTTATTTGAAGAAAGCTATCTAACAATTGGAGTTAGATGTTTCTTCTAGAGTCTATAAAGAAGTAGTATCATAGGGTTGCAAAGAGTTGGACAAGACTGAAGCAGCTTAGAATAGCACCACACAGTACTATTGTAATCGTGTACCACTGCTCTAAAGAATCTTAGAGTTTAAACAAAACTGAGAAATAGAGAGGGAGTCAAAGTTAGCTAGCATTGTAGATGATAAGTCTTTTTCTGCCCTGTCTCAACAGATTATCCTCACTGAAGCCACAAGAAGATAGAGGCCACCACCCCCGCCCCCTGGCCAAAAAAAAAAAAAAAATTCTTTGGTGTAGGTGAGCCCACTGTAAAAGGTAAAGTTATTATTCTCTGTTGGAATCTGCATAAGGCAGGACATCTGCTTATTTATCTTTAATCTGTCTGAACACAAGTAATCAAACCAATTGTTCACATATACATATTCACAGGAAGCAGAATTTTACCCTAAAAGCATGCTTGTGATTTGCTGTAGACAGTCTTAACTATTTTAATACCTGAAAGTGAAAGTTGCCCAGTCGTGTCCAGCTCTTTGCGACCCCATGGACTATACAACCCGTGGAATTCTCCAGGCTAGAATACTGGAGTGGGTAGCCTTTCCCTTCTCCAGGGGACTTTTCCAACCCAGGGATTGAACCCAGGTCTCCCACATTGCCAGTGGATTCTTTACCAGCTGAGCCACAAGGGACGCCCAAGAATACTGTAGTGGGTAGCCTATTCCTTCTCCAGTGGATCTTTCTGACCCAGGAATTGAACCAGGGTCACCAGATTGCAAATTCATAAAGTAAATGCAAGGCCTGCATTTTATGGTTGTTTTAAAGTTTGGAAATTTTTTGATCTTATCACATTTCCATATTTTAAAATAAGCCACAAATTAAAGTGTTAAATAACTCAATATTATAAGGATGAATTTCAAAGAGTTATGCAATGTTTTGTTTGGTAGTTTATTTAAAATTGGAGACTAATTTACACTAAGATTATTGTAAGAGTATCGGTGAGCAAGGTCAATTTAAAATACTACTATTTATTTTAAGAAAATATAAAGGCTAGCATCTTCTTGATTTTAGAGAAAATTAGCAAATATGTTTGCTTTCTGAATTCTGTTTATGATAAAATCATTTCAAGTAGAGAGATAAAAGATGCTAAAATTTTGGCCCACATCAAAATAAATTGCCCTTGTTTAATTTATTTGGAAATTTAATAGTTGAATTGTATTTATAACCTCAACTTTATTAGTTTCTTCAAAACATTATACAAATTTGCTAAGTTTTTAAAGTACTTTTGAAAATTGATAGTGCATCAAAAAGTATCCACAATGAACAGAAAACATTATTAATTGGCATACACTTGAGAAAAAAGTAATTTAAATGCTGAAGAGAAGAACTTTGAGCAATTAAAAGGCACACAATTAAAATGTTTTATTTCTGTTTAACACATAAACCCTATTTTACTTTGTATTGTATTAATTTATTCAATTTGGGATTTGTTTAATAGTCATTTTGAGCAGTGTTAAAGATTTAAATTTTCTTATCAAACAATTTTAGTGGATATGTGGATATGTGAGCATATCTTAAAACAACAAAAATATTATTAAACATAATGGCTGGCATATACTGGTGTATTTCCACAGCTACCTAAATCTAGAGTGATGTGACTCAGAGAATGTTTGAAAATAAAGTAGGAAATTCTTTCCTCCAGTGATCGATTCTGAGATTTCTGTATTTAAAATCATCAGTGATTTAAGAACAGAGATTTAAAAAAACTTATATTTTTACATTTCCACATAAGTTAATCAAAGCCACTGGTATGTTCTTAAATGGAAACTGACAATATAGAATTGAAAGTTGCTCAATTGTGTCTGATTCTTTGTGACCTCATGCACTATACAGTCCATGGAATTCTCCAGGACAGAATACTGGAATGGGTAGACTTTCCCTTCTCTAGGGGATCTTCCTAACCCAGGAATTGAACCAGGGTCTCCTGCATTGCAGGCGGATTCTTACCAGCTGAGCTACCAGGGAAGCTGGCATTAAAACCTGGTATGAATGAATTTTGCTAGTAAAAATGCACAGTGAAGGTGAAGTCGCTCAGTCGTGTCCGACTCTTTGAGACCCTGTGGACTGTAACCTACTAGGCTTCTCCGTCCATGGGATTCTCCAGGCAAGAATACTGGAATGGATTGCCATTTCCTTGTCCAAGGGATCTTCCCGACCCAGGGATTGAACCCGGGTCTCCCGCATTGGAGGCGAACTCTTTAACCTCTGAATCACCAGGGAAGCCCCCAAAAAGATGCACAATAGAGTACTAAATAAAGAAATTAAGGTTTAAAATCATAGCAAAATGCTTAGTACATCTTTGAATATCAGTAAATAATAAAGAGTTCAATGATACTGATCATGTCTTTATATAAACCTTCTCTGATCCGAAGAAGTGTCAGCTTAATTTGGAATAAGCCCATTTTGTGTAGTATATATGAAACCTGTACATTCAATCAGGAAACCCATCATCATCTTTGAAAATATCTGTAGCTATTTCTCTTCATTAGAAATTATATCCTCTGATTACAGCTTTTAAGAGGTCCTCTCAGAATTCATCTTGACTAGGACCCAAGAAAAGGCTGAGAAAAACGTGATTCTTTTTCTTTATTTTCATTGTCACTCAGAAATGTATATACATTCTATCTCCCAAAAGGGAGAAAAATATACACTAATTTATATGACTCTGATTTGATACTTACAAATTGATTCCCATTTTATAACGTATATCTTGTATTCTAGGTTCATAATAAACACTGAAAATAAGTCAATGACATTTACTTGAAATCTTCAGTAGGTAAAATAGGACTCCAAATGATAACAACAATTTAATTCAGTGGATATTTAAATAATTACTATAGTAAATGAATATAATATTGATATTAATTAGTTGAAAATTACAACTATATTCATTTTATCTTGTTGTTCCTGTTACGACAGGCATTAAGTGTTGATGTTCCATAACCTGAAGAATTTATTTGTTGAAGATCTAAATTGATGGCTGAGACTAGTTTCCATTTATCAATTCCCATTTTCATTATGTTTTGTTTTCAGACAAATTTGATTCAAGATCAGCAGCCTACGGCAATCTCACTGAAATGAAGGTAGATGAAAAATTGAACTGACAATGTTGTATGAAAAGTTTGTGATGTACAGTCACTAAACCCTCTATCAGTGCGTTTCCACAAATAGCTCACAGAGAGGTATACAATAGAAGACAAGCAACATTGTTTACTTGGTTGATTATCATATTTAACTTGTACCTTATACTGTTACATTTCAATTCATTTATTAAGTGATCTCACTTCGGAGTATTTTTATTATATATAAAACAAATTTACATTGGAGAAGACAATCAAAGGAAATGTACATCATCACTAAAGCATTAAATGCTAAGTTGCATCTGGAAAGGATAATAACTAGAAATCATAATATGTCAGAACCAGGTTAAAATAAAATCTAGTTAGGAAAGGGGTGTGTGTGTGTGTGTGTGTGTGTGTGTGTGTGTGTGCATGCATGCATGCACAATTATTTAAGAAATTTCAAAGGAAATACTATATTAACTATTTAGAAAACAAACGAGCATAATTTATTCATTAATTTATTCATTCACTTAACCAATATTTAAAGAGTGCCTAAGACATAAGAAATACTTGGATACCTGGGCTTAGTGGTGTACAAAACTGATTCTGCCCTTGCCACAGTGAACTTGCAGTCCAATGATTGTTACAGAAAGTAAACTATAAATTATAGCCAAGTAGGATAAGTAAAAGGAGAAAAAGACAGTCATGGTTCAATTTGGGGTGCTCTTCCAGCACCCCATAATCATGGATCATTCCCCCATGATTCAAGTGGAAGGGGGAGGGTTAAGGATATTACCTTGATGAAAATCTGATACTGAAGCTCCAATACTGGCGTGCTACAGTCCATGGGTTCACAAAGAGTCAGACATGACTTAGCGACTGAACAACAACATCTGATGAAAATAATTTCTAAATTAAGACTTGAATAGAAGTAAATGTTGACTAGACAAAGTGAGAGGATCAAGTATTTCAAGCATAGCAAAGAAATTGTAGAGCGAAAGCCCAGGGTAAACAAAACCTGGCCCAGTGGGAAAAATTGAACCATGACTTTCTTTTTTGAGAATAAAGGGAGCCAATGGGACCCAGTAGAGGAGATGTAAGAGAAGCACATTTGATCTGTGGGTCAGGAAGATCCCCTGGAGAGGGCATGGCAACTCAATCCAGTATTCTTGCCTGAAGAATCCTATGGCCAGAGAAGCCTGGCGGGCTATGGTCCATATAGTCACAAAGAGTTGGACACGACTGAAGCGACTTAGCTTTCATGCACACATGGGAAAATAAGAAGTTGGAGAATAAGATGAACTAGATCATAAGGGACAAAATTATATTTATTACTTCTGTACTTCTGCTAGAGAGCACATCCACTGAAGTGTTAAAAATTGAGACATACAAACATTTTATTAAAATTATTTTGGCTGCAGTTCAAAAAAGGGAGAGGAAATGATCTACTCTGATGTCAGGCATATGGGTTGAAAAGTTGTGAAAATTTGAAAGATGATAGCTATCTGACTTTGGCACACTTTATCTGACACACACAAAGAATCGGACACAACTTGGCTACTGACAACATCTAACTTTGAAAAAAAAAGAGAGATGGAGAAGCATAAACACATTTAAATGATATGCATTACAATAGATAAGACTTGATAATTTGGTAGACCTGTATGGGATTGAGACAAAATAAGTGAGTGGGTGGCAGAATATAGCCCAGGTTTCCTAGCTAAAAACATCTATAAGATTGTCCTACTGATAATGAACTCTGGATAAAAAGTAGATTAGGGAGGGAAGATGAGAAATCGATTTTTGTGCATATTTTAAGAGGGCCTGTTATGTAGTCTTTCTGGGGCAATGTTGATGAAGATGAAGACATATACAGAGGCCATCAGCCTCAGAAGGTGCCAGGCGGGACAAGAGCCAAGGAAAGGTGGCTTTATCTCATAGTCACAGTTCCCAAAGGGAACCTGACGCTCTCTTCATGTTTCTTTCCTGCTTCCCACTCAAGTTAAATCAGGCTGGAGAAAAGCAACATAGAATATAGGCTCAGAACAAGCCACGTTCCATTTTCTAAAACCCTACTCCCACCCTACACCCACACACACCCTACTCCCAACACATGCACTCTCCTTTAAGCTGCTTGAGTCTTTGTTGAAGGAAGGGAAAAGATAAAGCCCTGGAACAATCTGAAAACTTACACTTTGAAAATAAACCAGAATATGTCTTAACGTAACCTAAAATTGTTCTTCTGTGTATCCTTGAACAATCTTTGTTTATAGGAAGAAAAGCTATGAAAAACCTAGACAGTATATTAAAAAACAGAGACATCACTTTGCTGACAAAGGTCTCTATTATCAAAGCAATTATCCAGTAGTCATCAATGGATGTGAGAGTTGGGACCATAAAGAAGGCTGAGCACTGAAGAATTGATGCTTTCAAATTTTGGTGCTGGAGAAGAATCTTGAGAGTCCCTTAGACTGCAAGGAGATCAAACCAGTCAATCTTAAAGGAAATCAACCTTGACTTTTCATTGGAAGAACTGATTCTGAAGCTGAATCCCCAATAACTTGGCCAAACTGATGTGAAGAGCTGACTCACTGGAAAAGACCCTGATGCTGGGAAAGATTGAAGGCAGGAGTAGAAGAGGGCAACAGAGGATGAGATGACTGGATGACATCACCGACTCAATGGACATGAGTCTGAGCAAACTCCAGAAGATAGTGAAATACAGGGAACCCTGGCACCCTGCAGTCCATGGTGTTACAAAGAGTCAGACATGACAGAGCAATTGAACAACAAACAACAAAAACAAACAGTTCTGACTGCCAGAAATTATGTGAAAATAATGGAATTAGACCAATATATAATTTAAGTGGTTGCTACCCTATTGGAAAGGGGAAAGTTCAATAGGGAATAGATGAATAAAATAAACAACAAGGACCCATTGTATAGCACAGGGAACTATATTAAGTATCTTGTAATAACCTACAAAAAATCTGAATAATAGATATATAATATATATTTGTACATGTGTATCTATCTGCGGCTGCAGCTACTGCTGCTAAGTCACTTCCGTCGTGTCCGACTCTGTGCGACCCCACAGACGGCAGCCCATGAGGCTCCCCCGTCCCTGGGATTCTCCAGGCAAGAACACTGGAGTGGGTTGCCATTTCTTTTCCAGTGTATCTATCTATCTATCTACATCTAAATCACTTTGTTGTACATCTGAAACAGTGGATTCCTTACTGTTGAGCCACCATGGAAGCCTGTTCTACATCTTAAACATTATAACTCAACTGTATGTCAATAAAAATAAATGCATAATAAAATTTAAAAAGAATTTTAAAAATGAGCAGATGACAGCAGTATTTACAGTCAAATGAAACAAGTATTCTTGACTTCATAGAACTTACTGCTTCTCTTCAAAATATATTTTATTTTTTTAAAAGGAATTCCCTGGTTGTTAAGTGGTTAGAACTTGGCTCTTTCACTGCTATGGACCTGGGTTCAATCCCTGGTAAGGGAAATAAGATGCCATGAACCTCAGGGTATGCCCAAAAATAAAATAAAATAAACATATCATTGAAAATGTTTGTCTTTAGAGATTATAATATTTTTAGATTTGGTAGATTAATTCAATGAAAATGAGAGGAATAAAAATTGAATTTATACAGCTATATAACATATTATTTTATTTACTTGGAGAAAATGCTAAGTGAAATAACTTCATCTTGGCATACTTGAAATTTAAATCTGATCTTTTTTACGTTATTTTAACTAAAATAAAAATATGTAGTAATTTAAATTATACATTCTAATAAACATGAAATACTTTAGTAAAACTAGGTATAAATTACTATGTATACATGTATGTGAGTATATATGTGTGTGTGTGTATTATCCAAACTGATAAAATTATGTTAGTCAAAACCAACAGCCAAACCAAAATAAAAACTAAAATACAAGAACTCATAAAGTCAAACATAATGTTTTCTGAAATAACTATGCTAGTTCTTGATCAGAAAACATCATAACATGAAAATCATTAATTATAAACTAGGCCACTTATACCTGTTTTTATAAGTAAGTTAATCTCAAATCTCACTTTGTCTATAAAATAAGATTATAACACATCATATCATAATTTGGGTTCTGTATGTGTCAAAGGAAAACCAATTATAAACCATAAATTTATCATGTGTCTGAATTATAAATTATTGCACAGGATATGCACAGCTTTATCTACTTACGATCATCATTGCAGATGTACATGTTTTAATTCATCTAGAACCTAAATAAAAATGATGAGTACAAAATAGATTTGCAGTGATATTTTAGTCACTTTTTAAAGCTCTTTTTTTCCCCATACTCTTCAACACTTAGACTCTTACACACCATTCAACATGTATTTTTCTTCATCATTCTTAGACTAACTGAAAAAGATAGGATAAGGATCATTACTTGACACGGTCTCATTAAAAAAATAAAAATAAAAAAACAAAACTTCCCATCCAAGACCTATGAATTTGCATTATTCAGATGACTTTTCTCACTTGAATAAGAAAATTGATAATATGCTTTCTTTTTTACAATTTATCATTTATTGCTCCCATTTTTATCATCTTTGAACTTTTCAGAAATGAAAAGATGAACATCCTGGTTCCCATCTTCTGAGAAATGCTATGTGCTATGATATTAGTCTTTGCACGGTTTATTGTGAATAGTCAGACTGAAGACAATTTTCTGCTAATTGATTTTAGTCTTCTTTGGTTATAACACAATATTGTTGATCATGCAGTTTTGTCAATTAAACATGCTGTGCCTCTCTGTCCCACTGTTTTTCACCTCACTTATTATAAACACTTAAAAGATAATTATTAACCAAAACACAATCTTTTTGCTTTTCATAATAAACAAGAAACGAGTCTAGAGAGATCTGATTTCTCTCCAACTAGAGTGGGAGAAAATGGGTATGTACCATAATTGTAATATATACTTAGTGACCATGGCTCTTTCTGTTATGAAATAAAGATATTTCTTATTCAGATATCATAGATTTCTTAAAAGTTTTCTATTTCTATATGTTTATGATGAAGGGAATTTATAATACATGAGAATAAATACATTAAATAGATTAATAAACACATTTTATTCTCTATATATTCATATATATTCTATACATTCAGTTCAGTTCAGTTCAGTCACTCAGTCGTGTCCGACTCTTTGTGACTCCATGAACCGCAGCACGCCAGGCCTCCCTGTCCATTACCAATACCCGGGATCCACCCAAACCCATGTCCATTGAGTCAGTGATGCCATCCAACCATTTCATCCTCTGCCATCCCCTTCTCCTCTGCCTCAATCTTTCCCAGCATCAGGGTCTTTTCAAATGAGTCAGCTCTTTGCATCAGGTGGCCAAAGTATTGGAGTTTCAGCCTCAACATCAGTCCTTCCAATAACACCCAGGACTGATCTCCTTTAGGATGGACTGGATGGATTTCCTTGCAGGCCAAGGGACTCTCAAGAGTCTTCTCCAACACCACAGATCAAAAGCATCTATTCTTTGGTGCTCAGCTTTCTTTATAGTCCAACTCTCACATTCATAAATTATCTATATTCTATACATTATTAATATGATGTATTAATAATTCTATCTATAGTTAAATTAGGAGACTAAGACATTAAAGAGGATTACATATACATAATTTTCCTTTTCACCAATGAATGAATTATTATTCCTAAATACTCTATAAAATTTACTGTATTGTATTTTCTTATCCATCATTACTGGGGCTTTTCTCATGGCTCACAGTAAAGAATCCGCCTGCAATGCAGGAGCCACAGCAGACATGAGTTCCATCCCTGAGTCAGGAAGATCCTCTGGAGGAGGAAATGGCAACTCAAGTATTCTTGCCTAGAGAATCCCACAGATATCCCTATATCTGGCGGTATATAGTCCATAGGCTCGCTAAGAGTCAGACAGGACTGAGCACGCACACATACACACATGATTCACATCAACTTTTGTGGAAAAAAAATAGCAAATGGACTGTCTCCACTATCTTCAGATAACTTCCATGAGAATTTTCATTTCTTTCATTTTATCATTTAACTTGAATAACTTGTTGTCTTGGTCTAATGTAAAAAGAAAATAAATATTCTATGCAACATAATATAGTTCAAAGATGTTAATGTGTTATGTTCTATGGTAGAAACTGTTTCTCCCTTTAAAAATGTTAGAGACAGCTCCAAGTAAATGATGTTATGAAAAAATAATTGCAAAAAATTATGAAAAAAATGACTGCATATGAAAAAAATATAAAGAATGTGCCACTTTTATTTATAGACTCTCAATTGTGTTCCAGTGGTCAAGTTATCTATCTTTATGAAAATACCTTAGTGTTACTGTGACTTCATAATTAGCCAGATTCAGATAGTATCTAACAGAGGACTTGTTACCAGAATACATGAAGAATACTTCCAATTTGATAAAAATAGCCAAATAACCCAATTTTAAAGATAGACACAAGATTTGAACAATATACCTTAATCAAGAAAGTATACTGATGGTAGCTAAACTCATAAAATGATATCCAAAATCATTTGTCCTTAGGAGAGTAAAAATTAAAATCACAGTGAGATATCACTACAAACTCACTGTTGCTGCTGCTGCTGCTAAGTCGCTTCAGTCGTGTCCGACTCTGTGCGACCCCATAGACGGCAGCCCACCAGGCTCCCCTGTCCCTGGGATTCTCCAGGCAAGAACACTGGAGTGGGTTGCCATTTCCTTCTCCAGCGCATGAAAGTGAAAAGTGAAAGTGAAGTCGCTCAGTCGTGTCTGACTCTGTGCAACCCTATGGACTGTAGCTCACCAGGCTCCTCCATCCATGGGATTTTCCAGGCAAGAGTACTAGAGTGGGGTGCCATTGCCTTCTTCGACAAACTCACTAGAAAAGCTAAAATTGAAAAAGACTGGTACACTGCTGATTGGAAAGTAAAATGCTTCAACTATTTTAGTTTAATGGTTTCTTAAACAGTTAAATATACAGCTACAAAATGATATATCAGTTCCATTCCAAGGTATTTACCCAAGAGAAACGAAATCATGTGTCTATGGAGACACTAGTGCATAAATATTCATAGCAGCTTTACTTGCAATAATAAAACTTAGATAAAAAAACTAAATGTCCATGAATTTTTAAATATATATATTATGGTTCCTCTGTACAATATAATAACTCAGATCAATAAAGACAAACGATTGATACAGTAAGCAATATGGATGAATCTTACAATAATTGTGTTGACTGAAAGAAGCTAGATGAAAAAAGTGTAGATGCAGCAGGAGTCTATGTCTTAAAAATTTCTAGAAAATGCAAACTAGTCTACAATAACAAAGCAGATCAGTGGTTACTTGGGGATGGGAGAAAAGAATGACAAAGGGGCAGGAGGAAAGTTTGGAGGATTATGGTTAATGTCACTATCTTGATTGTGATGATGATTTTATTTTATAGCTATATATATGTCAAAACATGTTGTACAGAGTAATATTATGTGTCACTTTTGTGTCAATAAATCTGTAAAATAGAACAAAATTTTAAAAAATCTGAATATGTTGTATGTTTACTAGTTTATTATTTTAATGCTGGACTTTTCTACTATAGTGTAAGCTCTATGAAAATGCCTTCCTATTTGTTCAGTTTTGTATGCTAGTTATATAGTGGTTGTTCATTAAATACTTGCTCAGTGACTGTATCTTACTATGACATATCAGTGATGACGGCTCACTGCAGGATCTCAATTTTTTATATTCAATAATATATATTTAGGGATCAAGGCAGACCCAGATCTTGCTCAGAATTTGGAGACATAACTAGAAACATTGCATCCAGGATCTTGATGTTATTTCTTCTGTTGGTAATAAGTCTGGCACTGTCTTACCCAGTCTTCAAAAGCCAACTTAATTTATCACTTCTCTTTAGCTGAGATGTTAACTTCCCCCCAGCCAACTTACAATGGTATTAGTAGATCTGGTTCTCATATGTTTTCCCATACCGCTTATATGATGCAGAGGGTGTGTGTGTGTGTATATAGTTATACAGTAATATCCATAATCACACAGAAACAATCATTCAATGTGATTAAAATATATGTATATGTACATTTATACTCTATTATGAAAATTTATGTATACATAAATATATATGTCCATCATGAGAAATGCTGGGCTGGAGGAAGCACAAGGCTGGAATCAAGATTGCCGGGAGAAATATCAATAACCTCAGATATGCAGATCACACCACCCTTATAGCAGAAAAGTGAAGAACTAAAGAGCCTCTTGATGAAAGTGAAAGAGGAGAGTGAAAAAGTTGGCTTAAAGATCAACATTCAGAAAACTAAGGTCATGGCATCCTGTTCCATCACTTCATGGCAAATAGATGGGGAAACAGTGGAAACAGTGTCAGACTTTATTTTTCTGGGCTCCAAAATCAATGCAGATGGTGATTGCAGCCATGAAATTAAAAGACACTTACTCCTTGGAAGGAAGCATATTCAAAAGCAGAGACATTACTTTGCCAACAAAGGTCCATCTAGTCAAGGCTATGGTTTTTCAGTGGTCATGTATGGATGTGAGAGCTGGATTGTGAAGAAAGTTAAGTGCCGAAGAATGGATGCTTTTGAACTGTGGTGTTGGAGACGACTCTTGAGAGTCCTTTGGACTGCAAGGAGATCCAACCAGTCAATCCTAAAGGAGACCAGTCCTGGGTGTTCACTGGAAGGACTGATGCTGAAGCTGAAACTCCAATATTTTGGCCACCTGATGCGAAGAGCTGACTCATTTGAAAGACTCTTATGCTGGGAAAGATTGAGGGCAGGTGGAGAAGGGGATGACAGAGGATGAGATGGTTGGATGGCATCACCGACTCAATGGACATGGGTTTGGGTGGACTCCAGGTGTTGCTGATGGACAGGGAGGCCTGGTGTGCTGCAGTTCATGGGGTCGCAAAGAGTCGGACATGACTGAGCGACTGAACTGAACTGGACTGAAACATATGTGTCCATGAGTTGAGTGTTAGTCACTCAGTCATGTCTGACTCTTTGTGACCTCATGGACTTTAGCTTGCCGGGCTCCTCTGTCCATCAGGTTCTCCAGGCAAGATACTGGAGTGGGTAGCCATTCCCTTCTCTGGGGAATATTCCAAACCCAGGGATCAAACTCATGTCTCTGCATTGCAGGTGGATTCTTTACTGTCTGAGCCACCAGGGAAGCCCATATAAGTCCATACTATTATATAATCATTACATGTATATCTGTCTTCCAGGCTAACTACAGGTGGTATTTTAAAACTGTGCTATTCATTTTAAATACTTCAAAAACTAGAATAAATCCAGAATATAAGTAATTACAAAAATACTGAATTCAATTAATTTAATCCATCTGATCGTAATTGTATCAGTTGTGTTTCAGTCAAAGAAACACCACCAATAAGAGTGATGTGAGTAGATTTTAATAGGAATGAAATCTTATGGAATTATTTGTGCTGCAGTTTGCCTAAGTCCGTGGCTCCTGCATCTGCTGCTAGCTTTAAAGTCTCACAGTATCTGCAGTTTGGAAAGAAAGTAGACATGATATAAAGAAGAAGGGAGCAGCAGCAACCTGGAATGTGCAAGAATGAGCTGGAATCTACAAGTTAAAACTGGAGCCCAAGCTTCCAATATGATAATTTAGGGGACCTGCAAAAATGCTGATGCACTCGACCATGAAAGTCTGACCTGGATTTGGAGAAGTTGAAAGAGGATACTAGACAGGAGGGAAAGGAACTGGAACTTAACTGCTTCCTCAGGCCTAAAAGGCGTGTCAGCATAATCTCAGCAAGACACATGAGCAGCAACATTACCTTAATTCTACCTGCTAAGCGTTAGCATGGCTGTTGCTTCGCCTTGCCTTCCAAATCTCCATGTTAGGTCAACATTACACCAGAACTACACAGAAAATGAAATTCAGGATTTAAACAGAGTTTGAGCTGAGCTAAGTCAGCACACTTTAAAGCCTCCACAATTGTTTGTTGTCTTGGCAGATATATGCACTATATTTACAGAACTTTCAAATATAGGGAATAACAAAAAAAAATACTTTACTATAATTATGCAACCTTGCACCATAACAACTGAAAACACACTAACATATCCTCACAAGAGGATAAACTCATTTTGACAATCTTATTGTAAAACATACTTCTCCTTTAGTTTAACCACACACTCCTTTGATTTAACTGAAATATCAAGATATGATTTCAGCTTCTATGAACACTTCTTACATTTCATAGGAGGGGAATGAAGGATAGAGAGAATGAAGTGTTTTTTTTTAATATACTCAATATGTTCATAGTAACATAAGGAAGGAATGCAGATAACAAATATAGTCCTTGTCTCTGCAACAGTCATAGCTATTATCTTTACCTATCCATTCCTGACTCTCTGCCTGCACTTACACCTTAACTGCTGCACTTTACTCAGGAGAGTCAAACTTTATTCCTGACGGTTCTGGGTGATGAACAGTCCTACTGACTTTGGGTTGTTATAGGTTTAAACTAATTTTTTGCACAGGATATGGGAATACTTAAAGGAACTCAAGGGAATCACCTACATGCCAAATATAATCTTCCTTAAACCACTGTGAAGGAGCAACCTCATTTCCCAAAATAGCACTGGAACCCTCATCTTAAACATCTCAGCTATCAGAGTAACCTCTTTCTTTGAAACAATGATTCACTTGCAGAAGAATCCCAAAGTAGCCAGGTAGCAAACTCAAATTCACTGGAAACATTGTTGAGGTCTCTGGTAAAAGTCTTCTCCCATAGGAACTAATACCTATATGTGGCAGAGTCCAAAATTCTGGGCCCTTGAGGAGGGAAAGCAAAAATTTCACTAGTGTATCACCAGGGGTAATGGGAAAGATTCTTATTTACACCTGTGGTAAAAGAGTTGGAGCATGAAGCACAAATGTGTTTGTGACCTACAAAATCCAGAGTCTCAATAAACATAGTACTCTCAGTAACAGGAGGGGCCAGATACTCAACTTAAGAGTTTCTCCAGTCTACTAAATTGCTAAAAAGGAGTATCAAGCAAGTCCCAAACTTTTGCAATTTAAACTTAATTCTTGACACCAAACTCTTAAGGCAGTTAAACAATAACTTAAGTAGACATACATTTTAAGAGCATCCACAATAACTTACAGAATAACTCATACTCATAAAAGTACATGATAAAATTATAAAATATTCTGAAAAAATACCACAAAGTATTTCTACAATTGCTCACAATATATTATTCTAAAGCTTTCTCAGTGAACCCTCAGTGCATTACCCACTTAAGAAATGAACATAATCTTCATTTGCCATTTTAATAGTTCATAGAATACATTTTCTTCATTCTTGCAACATATTTATAGATTGACTACCTTGTACCTGACATACGCAGTGTTTACAATAGTAGTCAAGAGAATCATAAAGATAATAATGATAAAGATAAGTAATAAAGATAGCCAATTGCAAAGTACTTTATCCTGGAAAGTAAGGAAGGGGAATAGGGAAAAACAGACAATAAGTAAAAGTTCTTTAGAAAAGTTCAAATAAAGTGCAACTAGTGTCTGCCTGGAATGCGGGAGACCCAGGTTCAATCCCTGGTTCGGGAAGATCCCCCGGAGAAGGAAATGGCAACCCACTCCAGTACTCTTGCCTGGAGAATCCCATGGAGGGGGAGCCTGGTAGGCGACTACTCCATGGGGTCGCAAAGAGTCGGACGCGACTGAGCGACTTCACTTCACTTCACTTCAAGTAAAGAAAAGAGTAAAAGGGGACAGTGATTCTATCTAAAGGCAGCACTTTTTTCTTTTCTTTTTTTTTTTTTTTAAAGGCAGCACTTGGGATAGAATCATCAGGGCCTGCTTTAAAGACATGACATTTGAACAGGAAAATAAATGGCAAGACATGCCACTACAGAAAAAAATCTGACATGAGTGCTCCAGTAAGATACTAGAAGAAGGACAAGCTTGGCCTGTTGAGAAATAAAGAAATCACTGTGAATGGGGTATAATGAGAAAGAGAAAAATGATGCTGAATAAGGTCAGAGAAACAAGCTAGACTCAGAATGTGTAGCTAATCATAGACCATGATAAATAATCAACATTTATGATCTAAATTTGATAAGATGTTAGTTGTTTTAAGCAAGGGATAGCATAATATAAGTTACATTAACTGACCCCTGCCTCCTCATATGGCTAGAATGAGCCTTCTACCAGTGACCATACGCAGCAACAGAGAGACAAGTCAGGAGAATGCAGTAGCTGCTAGAATGAAAAGTAATGATGCTTTCAACAGAATTTTAATCTTTGCGAAGGAAAGAAGTGGTCATAGGATATGTTAGTGGTAGAAAAAAATAGGGCTTATTATTAATGTGTTATACTTAGAGGCATGAGCTGTGCTCTGCTTAGTTGCTCAGTCCTGTCTGACTCTTTGTGACCTCATGGGCTGTAGCCCGCCAGGCTCCTCTGTCCATGGGGATTCTCCAGGCAGGAATACTGCAGTAGGTTGCCATGCCCTCCTCCAGGGGATCTTCCAAACCCAGGATTGAACCCAGATCTTCCACATTGCAGGTGGATTCTTTACCATCTGAGCCACCAGGAAAGCCCAGAGGTACGTGAGGGAAAAACAAGTCAAGAAGCACTCCATGGTTTTGACCATGAACAACTGTGTAAAATATTTTGCCATTTACTAAAATGAAAAGCTTAGATTAGGAACAGTTTGACAAGGAGTTAAAGGCATGGAAAGTCATGAGTTAAGTTTTAGAAATGTTAAATATTGTGATTAAAGATAACTATACAACATCCAAATGAAGATATTGATTCGATTGAGATGTATGAAACTGTCTTTTATTGGTAACCTAAAAACTATAAAATTCATGTAATTTTTATCATCAATTTCACACAATTCTATCACCCAACAGTATGTAGCTACATATATAAGTCTGAGATTCCAATAAAAGTTCTGACAGTGGGAGATTTGGGAAGCACTGGCATGTTGATGCTATTTAAAGTCATGAAGCTAGATGAGATCATATAAGACAAAGTGTAAATAAAAAATGAGCCCATAGGTGAGCCTGGAGCACAATAATATTTATAGATCAAGAATAGGTGGCAAGTACTTACAATAAGAAATCTGAGAAAAAGCAACTGAAAAGAGCCAAAGTTTTGTATTCTCTTGAACAAAACAGCGAAACACTTTTTTAGGTCTGATTTTTTGGCATTGTTGCTTTCCATTTCCTGTCACATTACTAAGATAAATACAATTTTCTGAGACACTGTGAGTCTGAAAAGTTGGCTCGTGATCTAACAAAGAATCTCAGTAAGTCTTTTCAAATTTTTACAACCCTAGGATTTATCTACTTGCAATACTCAGTGTTTTATATGCTGCTCCAACTTCTACCAATGATTCCATAAAATACCGACAGTTTAGTGTAGACTTGAAAAGAAATAAACAATCATAATATCTTCCTATATTATATCATGCAGTGAATTTGACATAGACTTTCCAAACGCATATTTATTTGATAAATGGTGCAATGTAAACTGAGTGCTTCAACCTTCTCTTTGCTTCAATAGATTTTTGACTTTTTAATCTTTATATTCATAAGTTCCATCTAGGGCAAGTGTATACTTGCTATCTACATTTAGACACAGCTCTCAAATTTCTTGTACTTGGTTGTAAAAACAGAAATTAAGAATGGAAATACTTTATTAAGACGACATAGAATTGCTTCTAGGATGAATCTGGATAACCAGACTGAAAAAATAAAATATAAGGAACTTAGAATTTGGGAAAGATGGGAAATTGTACTTAGAATTTTTATCTTGCATAGGAGAGAGATATAAAGTTTTCAGAACTACACAAATTGAATAGTGTTATGTACTCTGCACTGATTGCTTTGATGACAGATGGGAGGAAGGCTCTGGAAATAACAGAGGTAACCAAAAGGATAGGAAATAGCATAACACATGCTTACTTTTGAAAAATGGTTTAAAGTAGTGTTTTAACCTATAACCCTAATATGCTAATTGGAGTGCAGTTTTAGGGAATTTACTTTATTTCTCAAATATCAAGCAATATGTGCTTATTCTGGTCATCAGTGTGGCCACCTACCTCTGAGATGGCTTCCACTGTCCCTCTGCTTTCTGGTATTTATATACTGTGTATTTCATTCCCAGTTTATACTGGCTTGATCTGTGTAACAGACTGTCACAGATTGATGGCATGTTACTTTTGAAATTAGTTTATGATAGACTTTGTGCTTTCCGTTTTTAGGTATCTCTCTCTCTTTTACATCCCTCACTTGGGAAGAAGCCAGCTGCCATGTAGCACAGTTCAATGGCGGAACACATGTGATACACAGTTGAGACCATGGGCACAGTCCCTGTCACACTTTAACGTAACTGGAGTCCTGGCTGACAGCTTGACTAAAACTTTGTAAAAGACCCTAAAACAGGATCAGCTACTTAAACCATTTTTAGATTCCTGATCTCAAAAACACATGAGGTCATAAAAGTTCTTTGTTTTAAAGTGCTGGATTTGGGGACAGTTTTACAGAACAATAGCATATTAATTAAATCTGTTTGGTAGACTGTCTTGAAAACTTCATAGAGCTGTTTTGATAACCACTGCTAGGAGCTCATATTTATGCTTATGATTTTTGACTATTGTCTTAGAATCCTTGTGATATCATGCTTAATGAAGATGACTATTTATTAGCAATAAGAATTAGTTAGAAAGAAAGAAAGTGGGATAAATCCTTTGACAGAAAGTTTCAGTATGTCACAGCAAGAAAAAATTGACACAATTAATAGTGTAAATAGAGGATTTAGAAAATATGCAGTAAAATCAATTGTTACATATAGAAATCATTGGTTAAAAGTTGAACTTCTGGTTGTCACCATGAGGATTTAGGTACTTATTCAGGGCCTTACTGTCCTTACCTAAGTACTGAATTATATCTAAGAAGACAGTTTAACTCATGGATTATTTAATACTAATATGATTTTAAAAAATTCTCTGTGAGGTGAATTTTCTCTCAAAGTAAAGTTTAACACCTGTAGTCAATACATTATACAGAGATATGATTTTCTGTGTTTTTCCCTTTTAGTAATGAGAACACAGATAGGTACTCCTACTGTGGATTCATAAGAATGTGCATTAGGCAGTATTTATCTGTGATATTTACCATCTGATGAAGTTCTGCAAATTATACCAATTTAGTTCAGTACTGTAATTAGGCCCGCTGTAAAACCTACTGAATGGAATTTCATTGTAAAACTAACCTTTGATTGATATAGTATTGCTATTATTTTAACAGTTACCGTCAACTCCCTTAAATTCCTTTAGGGAAAATATGTTTTCCCAAAGACTGTGTAAAAGAAAATCACCCAAAAGGCAGAATGAATTCTAAAATGGTAACTCCTACAATTTCTAAAGACGTCTTAATAGTTTAAAGAACCACTTAGAAAAGATATAAATACATCTATCTCTTCCTCTAGCTCTACTGAGCAATGTAACTCTAAAAGCACCTGAAAATGCCTCCTTGATTATGATGAGCTGCTCAGTCCTTTACAGATGTGTGCTATGTGTATGTGTGTGCATATGTCTGCTGTAAAAGCTCATACTGAAAAGTCTGTTTTTGGAATTTTTTTCTTGCACATTTTAATATGTGTTTTGAAAATGACATGTACATATGAGAAATTTTCTGTAAGTAGCAGAGAAACGAAAAATCCTGACAACTTGGAAATACGTGGGGAGAAAAATATTTCATATGACATGGATATCTTGTCATAGACGAAGAGATCATAAATGGCTTAGATTCTTGGAAACAATGGAGAGTGAAAAAAAAAAGCCCCAGAAAATTTTGGTAAATGGTAAAAGAAAGCACACTAGAATCCAGGTGTTTGCTCTTCTAACCTAGTCTTTGGCTAAACACAAATATTTGACTGTAGCGGGATGATTAATAAGCTTGTTAATGATTAATAAGCTTAATAAGCTTGAATGCATGCCTGGCAATGAGGGCAATACCAATAAAACAGGCACCTATTATATTGTTGTGATTCTATTTTCTGTGTACGATAATACAGGGAAAGTTTAGAGACAAAATGTTTATTACAAGGATATAATCATAGTAGTGACTAACACCTGGCATTCAGAAGCAATGGCTTCATGCACCTAAACATATGAAAAGCAAATTTTGCATTCTCATAAATGAAAAATATATAGCTTAAGAGAAAATGCTAGGTACAGTAATCAGTAGCATTATTCTATACTCCAAAAGCACATGATCATTTCAGTTTCTATTTACTCATGTCAAAGTTTTGCAAGTTGACTTTTTTTTTAACCATAACACCTGCTTCTAGAATCTTACAAAATGTTTG
Organism: Ovis aries; assembly: GCF_016772045.2. Lineage (NCBI taxonomy): Eukaryota > Metazoa > Chordata > Mammalia > Artiodactyla > Bovidae > Ovis > Ovis aries. The sequence goes on along the minus strand of NC_056062.1, from coordinate 66,936,072 downwards.
TTGTACTAAATATACTTAAGCTTTTCAGGTTTCTGCATATATACTCAAGTTATGTGTTCTATGTTAAATAGCAGTAGGGACAGGTGTCCCAAATTAGCCTCAGTTTGTCAAGCTTAAAGCAAAATACTGCCATGTGTTTTTTGCATTTTAAAAACCCAACAAATACTATGCTACAAAGTATTTAATCTGAAAATCTATTTTTAATCTTCCACTTCTTTCATTTGCTTTTCATTTTGAGGGAAATCCTTCCTGTTCCCATTTCCATCAGTACTGCCCCTTGTAGGCCCACGAATGATAATATTTACTATCTAAAACACATTTTTTTAAAAGGCATTTTGGTTTGAGCTTTCCATAACTCTTGCTGGAATGATTGATAGTAGTTACAAGGCTGGAGTTATGCTGAGAAATTTAATGTATCAATTCACAATTAAATTTCTTCTTGTGTTTCTTTTTATATTTTATATGGACATTTAAGTGCCTTGTTCCCTCAGTTAGGAAAGTTCTCCTAAGGCAACGCAAGGAGACCTTCAGTTGTTGTTGTTCAGTCACTCAGTCATGTTCAGCTGTTTGTGACCCCACGGACTGCAGCACTTCCCTGTTCTTCACCATCTTCTGGAACTTGCTCAAACTCATGTCCATTGAGTCAGTGATGCCATCCAACCATCCCATTCCCTGTCGCTCCCTTCTCTTCCTGCCTTCAATTTTCCCAGCATCAGTGTCTTTTCAAGTGAGTTGGTTCTTCTCATCAGGTGGCCAAAGTATTGGAGCTTCAGCTTCAGCATCAGTACTTCCAATGACTGACTGGTTTGATCTCCTTGTAGTCCAAAGGACTCTCAAGAGTCTTCTCCAGTACCACAGCTTGAAAGCATCAATTCTTCAGCATTCAGCCTTCTTTATGGTTCAATTCTCACATTCATACATGACTACTGTAAAAAACATAGCTTTAACTATATGGAAAGTGAAAGTGAAAGTCACTCAGTCGTGTCCAACTGTTTGTGACCCCATGGACTGTAGTCCATGGAATTCTCCAGGCCAGTATACTGGAGTGGGTAGCTGTTTCCTTCTCCAGGGGATCCTCCCCACCTGGGGATCCAATCCAGGTCTCCCGCATTGCAGGCAGAGTCTTTACCAGCTGAGCCACAAGGGAAGCCACAAAGAGACCTTTGTGGCAAAGGTCTCTGCTTTTTAATATGCTGTCTAGGTTTGTCATAACTTTTCTTCCAAGGAGCAAACGCCTTTTAATTTCATGGCTGAAGTCACCATATGCAGTGATTTTGGAGCCCTAGAAAAGAAAGTCTGACACTGTTTCCATTGCTTCCCCATCTATTTGCCAAGAAGTGATAGGACTGGATGCTAAGATATTAGGTTTTGAATGTTGAATTTTAAGCCAGCTTTTTCACTCTCTTCTTTCACCTTCATCAAGAGGTTCTTTAGTTCCTCTTTGCTTTCTGTTATAAGTGTCGTACCACCTGCACATCTGAGGTTGTTGATATTTCTCCTTGCAATCTTGATTCCAGCTTGTGCTTCATCCAGTCTGGCATTTCACATGATGAACTCTGCATGTAAGTTAAATAAGCAGGGTGACAATATACAGTTTTGATGTACTCCTTTTCCAATTTTGAACCAGACGATTGTTTCATGATCGGTTCTGTTTTTTGACCTGCATTCAGGTTTCTCGGGAGGCAGATAAGGTAGTCTGGTATTCCCATCTCTTTAATAATGTTCCAGTTTGTTGTGATCCACAAAGTCAAAGACTTTAGCATAGTCAATGAAGCATATATATATATATATATATTTTTTTTTTTTTTAAATTCTCTTGCTGGCAATTGGAACTCTGGTTCCTCTGCCTTTTCTGAATCCAGTTTGTACATCTGGAAGTTCTTGGTTCACATACTTTTGAAGCCTAGCTTGGAGGATTTTGAGCATTACTTTGCATGTGAAATGAGTGCAATCATGTGGTAGTCTGAACATTCTTTGGCCTTGCCTTTCTTTAGGATTGGAATGAAAACTGACCTTTTCTAGTCCTGTGGCCACTGTCATTTTCTAAATTTGCTGGCATGTTGAGTGTAGCTCTTTAACAGCATCATCTTTTAGGATTTGAAATAATTCAGCTGGAATTTCATCACCTCCACTAACTGTTCATAATGATGCTTCCTAAGGCCCATTTGACTTCACAATCCAGGATGTCTGACTCTAGGTGAGTGATCACACCATTGTGGTCATCTATGTCATTAAGTTTTCTTTGGTAGTTCTTCTGTGTATTTTTCCCACCTTTTCTTAATGTCTTCTGCTTCTATTAGGTCCATACTGTTTCTGTCCTTTATTGTGGCCTTCTTTGCAAGAAATGTTCGTTTGGTATCTCTAATTTTAAGCATGAATTTTTGTACCCACCTAGAGTCTGCATTCTGTGTACCTGATATATTTGAATTTTATTCTTTATGGCAAAAAAAAAATTGAATCTAATTTTCTGTACTTCTTAATTGTAGTACTGCATTAATGTAAAGATTATATATTATATGCTGCTGTGTCACTTCAGTCGTGTCCGACTCTGTGCAACCCCATAGACAGCAGCCCACAAGGCTTCCCCATCCCTGGGATTCTCCAGGCAAGAACACTGGAGTGGGTTGCCATTTCTTTCTCCGATGCATGAAGGTGAAAAGTGAAAGTGAAGTCTCTCAGTCATGTCCGACCCTCAGCGACCCACGGACTGCAGCCTTCCAGGCTCCTCCGTCCATGGGATTTTCCAGGCAAGAGTACTGGAGTGGGGTGCCATTGCCTTCTCCGTATATATTATATACAAACATATAAATATGTATTATATGTATAATGAGAAATAGAGAAGATCTGTAACATATTTATAATCCAAATTATAAAATTTTGTCTTCTCACTTTTCCTTCAGCTTTCTTAATTTCATAATTTTCAAAAGCATTCTGTATATTTCATTTTCACTTTCACGCATCATTTATACGTATGTTTGACCTGCATGTTTCTGAAGCCAGTATTAGATTCTGGCCATATTTAAACTTTACATTTTCTACAAGAATCCAAATATTGAGCAAGACTTTTTTGACTCTCAGTAATATTTGAAGTAGCAACAACAAGGAAGGTTTCAACTAGAAATTGGTTGTTTCTCCTCAGTTGGCCTTTTACCCATTTAAATGATGTCAACTGAATTGAGTTGGCAAAAGTGTTTTCCTCAGTGGAATGACTGTAGAGTGAATAAGACCAGAAAAGAGAAATCAGAAATGTTGAACGTGTGACTTTCTGTATTTGCTTCCATTCAGTGGATGTTACTCTACACTATAGAAGTATTTCTAAATAACATTTCTGTTCAACTGTTTCTTAGATGGGAAATGCTAATTCAATTAGCTGTGCTTAGAGACAAATTTCAGCTCTTGTAGAATTTCAAACAATCTGACTCTGTGAGACCACAGAGATGGCAGCCAGCCCACCAGGCTCCCCCGTCCCTGGCACTCTCCAGGCAAGAACACTGGAGTGGGTTGCCATTTCCTTCTCCAATGCATGAAAGTGGAAAGTCAAAGTGAAGTCGCTCAGTTGTGTCCGACTCTTAGCGACCCCATGGACGGCAGCCTACCAGGCTCCTCCACTGGTAGAGTTAAATTTAATGGTGAATAAATTTGAAAGTTGAGCAAAATAGGAAGGAAAATGATCTTTAAGGATCAGAATAGAAAGGAGCCTATATACTTCAGTTCTCAGACTCTGTATATCTGAAAAGAAAGCACTAAGAAAGCAGGTGCTGGATTAGACAAAGAAGAGCAAAGAAAAATCTGGAAGCATGAGATTTTCACTGATTTCAGCCATATATGAATGCCTGGAAAAATTGGGACTGTAGCCAAATAGAATGGAAAAAGGCAACACAACTGAATCATGCTGTGCATCACTAAGGATATTAGCGGTTTGATAATTGTGCCTGAAGTGCTTTCCTTTGTTTCTGTCTAATTGCCATTAAACTCATCATTTCACACAGAAGTTAAGGCCAAAACTGAACGAACACTTAGAGTCCCATTAGTTCATTTTAGGACTTGTTTTGTTTGCTTGAAATCAAGCTGATTTTCTACCTTACCAGTCACCCATCTGAAGGAAATGATTAGAAATGACCTGAAAAATTACACAGATGGGTGCTAGTAGATGGTACTGCTGCTTATTTTTCTATTATCCTTTTATTCCTGATGTGAATTTTGAGAAACGTATGTTTCCATTTTAAAGATGGGAATTTAGGTGGGAGAACAATAATATTTTTAATGCATAGCTACTTAAACGGCCACTGAACACAATATGTCTGATTCTAAATGAGGTATTGTTTCACCTCTTCAGTGCTATTAAACGCATAAATTGTTCACTCACAGACATTTTTGACACTTTAAATTTACAAGTCAAATAAGAAATTCAAGTGTATATCCAAGGCTTAGAGAAGAAAGGCAGTGTTCTCCTATCTGGGGTGTTGACATTTGTTAAAGAAGGCTTCTATACTCAGTAAGTGTGCATAGTAAAATATTCCCTGGTAGTTATACTCTTGGAGAAAGGATAGTGATAACAATTACAGAAAAAAGAAAACTGATATTTTTAGCATCAGATCCATCCATATTTCCCTATGTTCAATAGGAGGAAATATAATTTTAGCCTTAGTAAGAGCAGTGAGTTTCTGGTAGTTGCTTCTCTGTGACATCAATGTAGAATAATGTCTTTTCTTTGCTAAGCAACAGCTGGCCAAGTAAGTCTCTACATCTCTTCTTTAGCTTTTCTCTAGTGGAAAAAGTGACTTTAATCAAAGATTAAAGGCTCGTATAAAGAAATACAAAATTTCAGTTTTGATAAGTGCTATGAAGGATACATTCTCATAGCATTATTTGAGTTTGTGATGAAAGATTTCCCTAAGAAAATGATACTTGAATTGTAGTCTTAGAAAAAGCATAATTTAACTAGTTGAAGAAGAATGCATGGGAAGGTTCTTTCAGTAGAACAGACATTGTTGAGAAGAAGAGACAATGAAAGATGCTAGAAACCAAAGAAGATTAAGAAGAATCAAGATTTAAAAATGTATCATATTATATACTAGTAGTAAGTAGTACTGGGCTTCCCTGATGGTTCAGATGGTAAAGAATTTGCCTGCAATGCAGGAGAACTGGGTTTGATCCCTGGGTTGGGAAGATCTCCTGAAGAAGAGGATGGCTAAACACTCCAGTATTCTTGCCTGGAGAATTACATGGACAGAGGAGCCTGGTGGGTTACAGTCCCTGGGTTTGCAAAGAGTCATATACAATTGAGCAACTAACATTTTCACTCACCTTCAGTAAGTGCTGCTGCTGTTGCTAAGTTGCTTCAGTCGTGTCCTACTCTGTGTGACCCCATGGACTCCACTAGGCTCCCCCATCCCTAGGATTCTCCAGGCAAGAACACTGGAGTGGGTTGCCACTTCCTTATCCAATGCATGAAAGTGACAAGTGAAAGTGAAGTCGCTCAGTCATGTCCGACTCTTAGCGAACCCATGGACAGCAGCCTACCAGGCTCTTCTGTCCATGGGATTTTCCAGGCAAGAGTACTGGAGTGGAATGCCAGTGCCTTCTCCTCTTTCAGTAAGTAACCTATACCAAAAGATGTAGTGGAAAAACAAGAAGACAAACCCAATCCCAAGAAACCAAGATATGCCTGGCACATGGAATGGGTAGACAAGATCAGTTATCAAAGCTAGATTAAATTTTTTTTGTTATTTTTATTTTTCATTGGGATTATGTGAGTAATATTTTGATACTAAAGATTATTAGCAAATTTTCTAAAATATATATCCTACCAATCAATTCACTAATTACTTCTGTAAAAATATTACTAAATGAAGTATATAACCAATATGAACAATTTCTAATAGAACAGTGAGCCAGAAGTTTTATGAATATATAATTAAAATGCATTACATAATGTATAACACAAGTTAGCCAAATTTTAAGAACAGCTCATATTTCCTACTGTTTTTCTGCATGTTTTTCACCTCACTGAACACAGTGGACATCTGATGACTTCTGCTGCATTCACAGTCATATTCAAGTGTTCAGAAAGGTGAAAATTTCTCACAAATTCATTAGTAACACCTGGGACTCCTTGGGTGCCAAGAAAGCGCATTAATCAGAAAGAGGGACTGAATCAGGTTAGCTAATAAGGAACAGAGCTGCTTCTTAACAACTTGTTTCAAATCAACTATGAAAAAGTGCTCACTTGTGAACTGATGGCTCTTACCAGATGGAGGGTCTAGAACAGTAGTCTCACATAGGTAGTCGTGATGAATAAACTTTTTATAAAACTGCATTCGACTATGAATGGGACATTTATTTATGAGTGCAACAACTACAAATAAAATACAAATTCTGATTTCATCCTTATCTTTCTTTTTTTTTCGTTTGTTTCGTAAACTTTTTCGAAACTGGAGATGTTAAGATGTGATAATCTTACGTGAAATTTTGACTGTGGATTTCAAGTATCCAGATAATTTTGTGACAACTATAGTGAACTTACTGCACTGAGTGACGGAGCAAATTTCTCAAGGTTCACAACTAACTAAAGAACACATGGATTCTAAGCTACTTTACTTTTAGAGAAATTAGTCAAAATCTGAAGAAGACATGACTAAAATTAACGGAAAGCTATTTTAGTATGAATATGATAATGAGAATATAGCTGTAAGCAAAACCCTCCAGTTGGAAGTGAAAATATTTTAAATTTCAAGGGCAGCTTTATTCTTTTTCTACCGATTTCCATACACCTACTAAGCAATATAGTATATTTCTAATTTAATTTAACTTTGACATCATACATCATCCAAAGCTTTTTGGAAACCTAACAGAGTCAGTCTTAATTCTTTTTATCTTCAGCTTATCAAATCATTAATACTTGCCAATATCATTTAAAAAATCTCTAATTGTCTTCTCCTCATCACCACCATAACTACCATTTTCCAAGTGACCATTATCTTTCACTTAGATACATCCAATTGTCTATGTTTTTCTGTCTGCATCCTCTATAATTTTTACCCAGTTAACTTTATAAAACATAAAAAATTTACATAATTTATATCCCTTCTATACTAAATGCTTCAATAACTTTCCACTGGGATTCCCAGGTGGCCTATTGATAGAAACCTGCCTGCCAAGGCAGGAGAGGCAGGTTCCATCTCTGGTTTGGGAAGATCCCCTGGAGTAGGAAAGGATAACCTACTCCAGTATTCTTGTCTGGAAAATTCCATGAACAGAGAAGCCTGGCAGGCTATAGTCCATGAGGCTGCAAAAAGTTGGACAAGACTGAGGGAATGAACACACACACACGACAACAAACATACTTTCCACTACATATAAAATAAGATCTTCACTGCTTATCATCTCACCATGTTGCTTTGTCTGAAACTTATTATGCCCCTTGACTGGTATGATCAAACCACATTAGTCTTGTTACCATCCCTCCAATACACCCATTTCTTCATAATTTTCCAAGTGAATTCCTATAGGTACTATTGTGTGTAGATGCATAGAGTGACTGGAATACATCATTTTATTAAAATAAATATTCCAGTATTCATATAAGTAAAGCCATGTGAGAAATATTATTTATAGAATCCAGTACTGAATATTTTCCTAGCCAAATAATCACACAAAATTGAAGCAGAAAATATGGCAGTTTCACATTATTTAAGCTTAAAAAGAAAAAACTATGTTCATTACAGCTGTGTTTTGTTAGATTTTTAATGTTCATGAATGTTTGTTTCTGTTGGTGTGTCTGTCTGAGGTTGGTTCATGTTTTGCCCAAGGACTATTCTCTACCTCTTTCAAATTCTAAAAATTTTTGAAAAGAAGTCTTATTTATTTGAAAAGTTCTAATAATATATCTCTGATGTTCCAATTCTTGAGGATAAAATGTGAATTAAAAATGATGAAGTTGCTTCTCTTAAGAAACATACAGTCTACTGAGGGAGTCAGAGGGAAAAATATGCAAAAACATAAATAAAATAAAATGAAATATCTAGTATGAAGGAAAATAAAGAGAGTGCTGGATTATACCTTCCTTGAGTTGAAACTTGAGCTGGTATCTGAAGGTGCAGGCACTGAGAATAATGAGGGAGGGGGCAGTTTAAGAGAATTCTAGCCACGAACACTTATTATAACAAAGATAGATGAGGGTGTGATGTACTGGGGGCACATCTACACACACAATAATACCTATCTGAATTAACTTGGAAAATTAGGAAGAAACAGGCTTGTAATAAGGAATGGATCCCTATTCAGAACAACAACTATGCATGCATAATACATGTATATATACATAAGTCCTTCTAAGCAACTTTACAAAAATTTTAGCTCGTTTTTCCTAAGGAGTTAGTATTAACCCTATCTATGGAAATTATCTTTGTTCATGTGTTTTGTTTGATTTTGCTTTTCTGTCTATGATTTATGTTTCTTTTGACTGATGATATACATTTATATTTTACATTCTATGTCTGGACTGAGTCTTTTATATATATAAGTCTGTATAATATGGCATTTTCAACTTTCTAACCTAAGCATAAATATCTCTGAAAACAGTTTTCTCTTACTTTTCAAATGATGGAACAATTTGGAAAGCCTCATTAGCAAATTGGCTTTCAAATTTGTTTTTAACTCAACTCTAAGGCACCTGATACCCGATCATGAAAAACAATGTAGTTTTATATTTTAAAAATATCCTGTAAATAACATGCAGCTTTCCAATATCCTAGTTAATGTTTCATCTTCATTCTAAAGCAAGTCCATACAACAATTCTATGGGGGGATATTTCTTCCTTTGTCCTCCCTTCCACAGTAAATCATTATGTCTTCAATGCTATCTGTATTTATAATATTTTTGTCTGTATTACTTATGTGTTGCTGCGTCAAAAATAGCCCCAAACTTAAAGGCTTGAAAATACAAACATTTAGCATTTCATAGTTTGTGTGGATCAGGAATGTGGAGGTGTTTTAGCTGGACAGTTTTGGCTCAGATTCTTTCATAGGTTGCAGTCAAGATGTTCAAGATGTCAGTTGGGCTGCAGTCACCTGATGTCTTGAATGGCACCAGAGAATCCAGCTCTTTGGATTGTTTCTCACAAGACTGTTAGGAAGATGCTTTGGCTGTTCTCCATGTAGACCTCTCTATAAGGCTGCTTAATTGTCTTCATAAAAATGGCAGATGGTATCTGTCAGAGTGAGAGATACAAAAGAGAGGACTGAACTTTGGGGCCACATACAGTGTGGGTCCCAAAGCCTCCCCCAATTCCAACTCATTATGTTTTACAGAACTATGAGAACCACATTCCTCTTCTCCTTGTCATAGTTACAGTCACCTTGGATGTGACAAGTGGATAAGAATGGAGGACATTTACTTTTCTGATATGGGTAAGATTTTACTACTGTTTAGACACAGAGTAATCTTTTGGAGACTAAGTAAATTGTAGATTGAATTGTCTCTACATTTAACATCTTCATCATAGTTTGATTTTTATTTAAAACTCCTGTGGAATGGAGTGAGAAAATTTAAGCCTCAGTAAACTTCCACGTCAAAACCCTTTATTATGTATCAACACACAGGCAATGTAGGTTCCATACATTTTTGTCAACACAACAGCAGGTCTTTCATTTTACCTCAGTGATGGATGTCAATTGATTTTAGCAACAGTTATACTAAGGTTCCTATCCATTAGAGATGCATCATCACAGATGATTTCCTAAGATATTTTCCTGGGGAACAAATATTTTTTGAATAGAAAAAAAGTGATATCCAGCTGCTTTTTTTCATCATATGTTTTCTCATTTGTTCAGGCTTTAATTTTTTTCTGTTTTCTTTTCTCTGAAGTCATGCAATTTACATGAGGTAAAAGGCTGAAGCCTTGGCTCTGCTAATGCAAACCAGGATTCCTGTATGGCCAGCAAACTGCAGCTTTCAACTTGCCATTATGGTACTCTATTAAATATTGGTAGCTGCTTCTCACTTGTTCCTTTCTGATATTGTCTCTCAGTGGGATTTTGAATAGCAATGGGCTATATTATTAACCTTAATCATGAAAATATGTCCACTGCATCTAAAGGTAAATGCTTTATTTTGTGATGATACATATGAATCATCAACTTGGCAAAGAATTTCTCTTTAACTTACCAAGCAGTTCTTTGGTTGGGGATCCTAAAGATTTAAATTGCTCATATTTTTAAGAATTATTATTTTAGAAGCAATAATTAAGTCAATCAATTTTTGCTATAACATGATCCCTAATATTGGTGCACCAATCTAAATTTCTGGGAAAGGGTGTGAAAGGATTGTTGGCTTTTATAAAGCATGCACTTATTTTCTTTCAAAATGAGAAACTGCATTTATTTTTAAAGGATAAATCAACCTGTGTATAGAAACAAAAATGCAACCTCAAGTTCCTCATAAGATGCTAGACACACCAAAGAATGAAATAAAAATAAAAATATCCCGGCTATGTCACTCTTCGAATCTAAATATCAGTCATTAAACTTCAGTGGTTAATGTCCAGAGAGGAATTTATGATTGTGTAGAAGAATAATCCAATATATTAACTTCATAATATCTTATAATAAGGTAATCAAACCCAATTATATCAACTATGTACTTCACTAATCAATTGTAACTTGTTCTAACAATTGACTGTATATTTAGTTATAATTCCGAGTTTCTAAGTTTCTACATCACTTTTTTCCCCTTAATTCTACCTCTGTCTATGTCCATATAACCAAATTTGAAAAATTTTATTTAATTCACATGTATGTTAAGCAAGTAGATTTAAAAATTATGGTTATATAAAGTTATTCTGAGTGGACTTGTTTTCTTAATTAATAATTTTACAGTTTAAAAATAGTTAATATTTTAAAAATATTATCAGTCATTTAGCATGTCTTTAGATAGTACAGGGAAGTTTTTGTAGTTAATCATAGTTGATTAGTATATAGACATTTCAAAATAAGTAGTTTCCAAAAGACAATAATTGCAGAAGAAATGGCAGATATTTCCAAAACCTCAGCTATCTTCCAAGATCATACCCATACTTAGACAATTTCAGACATATCATCACTGCCTAAATTGGTCATTTATTGTGTGTGACCTTTCATGACTTGGTACTCCCTCCTAGACAATTGCCTAGCAAGACATGGATAAACTTCCTTCTTACCTGGTGGCTCAGAGGTTAAAGCATCTGCCTGCAATGCAGGAGACCTGGTTTTGATCCCTGGGTCGGGAAGATCCCCTGGAGAAGGAAATGGCAACCCACTCCAGTATTCTTGCCTGGAGAATCCCATGGACAGCGGAGCCTCATGGACAGTGGAGCCTGGTGGGCTACAGTCCATGGGGTCGCAGAGTCGGACACGACTGAGCGACCTCACTTTCACAAGTCAACTAAGCATATATGGAAGTGAACAAAAGCTATGGAAATATATGTTGGAGATGGACAAGGTACAAATTTTAAATAAAGAACCAACTTATAAATTGTCAACTAAAAAAGTTATTATTAGTCAATGGCTTAAACTTAAGACATTGTAGGGACAAGTTTTCCAGAAAATGTAGCAATGACATGAATGGAACAAAAGTTCAACAAGACAGAAGATAGGTTGAATGAATGTAGTAGGTAAGTCATTTAAAAGATACACATTTCTAATGGTATTAGTGGCCCATAGGAAGACAGTCTATCGTACTTTGGTGTGCTGTTTTACGATCTCTTGGACATTTTGGCCCCCTTGACCCAAATATTTTCTCACTAAAGACCATCTTCCTTCCTTAATTTTATTGACATTCCCGGTCTTGCATCTTCAGTAATGCAAGGAACCATCTACTGATGCCACAATCCTTAAGGCTGACCTACAAACATTCAATCATTTTCTAAGCTTCTTTGCTTTCAAGAACTTTGTGAACTCACCATGCACCCTGCCGTAGTTGCTAAAATGTTAGTCAGCACTGATTCATTGCATAAATCCAGTGCTGAGTACTTGATATTTTTAAAAAATTGATCCAGTCTCAAGTAGAAGTTGGACAAATGCATAACGCATGGGAGAATGTTCCATACAGAGGGAACAGTGTGATCAGCATACAAAGGCATATAAGACATAGCTGATTGTTTAAGTATGAGTGGGCCTATCAGCAATGGAGTAAATCGGGAATGTATACAGGACTCAATCAGAGTCCATTTTTCTTTGTCCCAAAGCATGCTTTTTTCCTTTACATAGAATTAAAATATGCAAACATTATCTTCTTATAATTCTTTTTATAACTATATACTGCAATTAAAATTATCCAGTTATTGTAAATCAACTATATGCCAATAAAAATTTTAAAAATATTCTGTAACCCTCCAAAAAATCGGTAACCAAAGCTGTAATTGATAGATATGTTAAAAAAAAATCCAGTTAAAAGCTCTCTATATTATATATTTTATGATTCTGAGGAAAATATAGCAAATATTATTTTACTATTATGTAATCTAAAGCATATATTAAATATTATAAATAGGCTCTTAATAATTTAACTATATCTTTAAATATAATACATTTGACAATAGTGTACTTCTTTGAAAATATCCCCATAGGTAAATGAGAGATTGCAGATATGAAATTATTTTATATTTAAGCATATATGGGGGAGGCTTTATAAGATCACTTAAAGCTGGGTGATTTTATTTTAATCTATATTTCACTGTACTACTTACTTTACCCAGAAAAAAATTATTTTATTGTCTGCAGATAAGTCATAGCAGTGATATCTTTTCCATTTATTCTATATTCTATTATCAAAAAGCTGTATATCTTTGCAAATCATTTAACACTTGAGACTTGAATATTTTTGACATAAAAACAGCGGTGATGTTTTGAGAAGAAAATGATTGCTTAGCAATATTTATGATCTAGGCTTTAGGTATCATTTAAAGACTTAAAGTATGCATTTGCTTAGAAGTACTCCACAACCTTCAAAAAATGCCTAGTCCTCTCATGAGGCTGTATTTTTTAGAAAACACTGTTCACCTGTCTGGTGGTATTGTTTTTTTTCTCTAGATCGCAGAATACCTAGAAAATAAGTGGTATGTAGAAAAGAAGGCAGTTTTGTTGTTGTTATTCGTTACTGCAGCTATTGCTTCCACTGCTGTATATCCTAGCAGTAATGACATTAAAACAGAACAAACAGAACAGGATATGTATGTATGCGTGTAACTGACAATTGTAACCATACAGTTGGCTCTTTTAGAGTATAAAATGCAATGCTTCTTAGCACATTCACAGAGTTGTGAAAGTGTCACTCTAATCAATTTTTGAACATTTTTATCATCCCCCAAAGAAAACCTGTACACATTAACAGTCCTTCCCCAAGATCACTCCTTTTTACCTTAAACATTCTCAATTTGGAATTAAATTTTCAAAGATACATGATCAGTTCTCCTCTCTGATACAGTTTGCTTTATTTTCTCAGTTTGGTAAATAATACAAATGATTAGCGGCATTTTTAATCCCTTGTTCTCTGGCACAATATACTTAAACTGCTTTTAGCTTTTGAACTGTGGTGTTGGAGAAGACTCTTGAGAGTCCCTTGGACAGCAAGGAGATCCAATCAGTCTATCCTAAGAAATCAGTTCTGAATATTCATTGGAAGGACTGATGCTAAAGCTGAAACTCCAATATTTGGCCACTTGATATGAAGAACTGACCCATTTGAAAAGACCCTGATGCTGGGAAAGATTGAAGACAGGAGGAGAAGGGGAGGACAGAGGATGAGATGGTTGGATGGCATCACCCACTCATGGACATGAGTTTGAGTAAACTCTAGGAGTTGGTGATGGACAGGGAGGCCTGGCGTGCTGCAGTCCATGGGGTCACAAAGAGCCGGACATGACTGAGTGACTGAACTGAACAACCAAAATAGTTTATAAGTAAACTGAATCTTTTGATAGTACTAAAAATGACATGAAAATACAATAAATTTCCTTTAAATCATCTGCTAGCATTTCTGGAGGGATAATATGGATAATTAAGTGTGGCAATGAGTTTATTTAATGAAAAGTTAGCACTTAACAATAGTGTTAGTCACTACTGAGTGTGATTTATCAGTACAATTAGCAAAATACTTAATAACAATTTCTTATAAGAACACAAAAGAAGGACTGAAATTTGCCTAACATCAGAAAAAGAAAACAAAGAAGTTCATGTTGTTTATCAGGTCAATAGAAGAAAAAAATGGAGAAGACTTGTTTCCCAAGCAAAAAATAACACACGCTATCCTGTATACTATTCATATATCTAAATCTCAGATTTCTTTATCACATTGATATAAAACCACCTTCAGGGCAGCATTCATTGTGAGGAATGGATGCAAGACTATCTTTCAAATAAGGTTTTTGTGTTAAAGAAGTTAAGTTTTTTTCTCTTGCTTTCTTCCTGAGAAAGCTGTTTTCAGGGCAGAATTCCTAACATTACACTGAACAGTTATGCCTCCCAAGAAGTAAGTAGCTTCTTAATGGTATCTTCATTCTTGAGGAAATATGGAGAAAGTTTCCAGAGGAGAATAGATATATTAAATAAACACAGATGTTTTCTGCTAGGCTAATTTATCTATGGTGGAGGTGGGTTGTGGTCAGTCTTCTGAATCACAATGAATTTGCATAGTTGTGTTTGCAGGGCAGAATTTGAGGCCCTACAGTTAGAGCTCTGCAAAACACAGCACATATGAGCTGTGGGTGAGTCATTACACCTTGTGTTAATGGCCTAACTCAGTTATTACCTGGGTGGTTTTAGAGACTAAATCACCAATCTAAAATGTATTGGGGACTGCAAATCACATCTTAAAAAAACAAATGTCTATAGAAGCATTGCTGCAATATGGATTATTTTTCAGATTGTTGTGTTAGTCACTCAGTCATGTCCAACTCTTTGTGATCCCATGCACTGTAGCCCACCAGGCTCCTCTGTCCATGGAATTCTCCAGGCAAGAATACTGGAGTGGGTTGCCATTCCCTTCTCCGGGGGATCTTCCTGACCTAGAGATCGAAACCAGGTCTCCCACATTGCAGACAGATTCTTTACTGTCTGAGCTACCAGGGAAGACTTTATTTACCACAAAACTTTATGATGAGATTATAAACACTAATTTAGTGTTTCTAAACACTAAACAATAGGACTCCCGCAACTACTTGGATTTCCTGCTATATCCAGGATTCAACTTGAGACTTTGCACCAGGCCTCAGAAAAAGATGCTGACCCCAGGGTATAATTCTTGTCAAGGCAGCCAAGCAGTGTCACCTCTAGGATGAGACACTGCTATCACTGTGGATTATAGACTGCCAGTATGCACAAACTAGCTTGGAAATGGAGTTTTTAGTTTTTTCTTAATTGTGAGCTTTCAGTTGGTAAAAACAACAACAACAGCAACGAAACAGTGTGGCATTCTGTTTACATTATATTATGTACAATTGTCCATAGACAACAGTCTATGTTTTCATATTTTAGAGTAAATTAATAATAGTGAAAGTGTTAGTCACTCAGTCATGTCCAACACTTTGTGACCCCATGGACTGTAGCCCATCAGGCTCCTCTGTCCATGGAATTCTCAAGGCAAGAATATGGAGTAGGTAGCCATTCTCTTCTCTAGGGGATCTTCCCAAACCAAAGACCAAACTCTGATCTCATAAATAAATGTTATTCAAGTAAACATTCACAAGCTTGGAAGAAAAATAATTTTGGGAAAAGACATTTTTTTCAAAGCTATAGAATCCTCTATTTGAAAGTGCTCAGTTTTAAAGGGGCATCAAATTGTTTTGTTAAGTGAGTTGTCACACTATTTGATGAAAAATATTTAATTTCATTATTAAAAAATCTGTATTAAACCATAAAGACGAGTGATAGACACATACAAGAATTTCACAGAAGGAAAAATACAAATGGCAAAATATTGAAGATATTCTTCACTTCATTAATAATCAGGAAAATGAAAACTATAGTGAAACAACATTCACAAGTGCTAAGTAGACCCAAGCCAAAGTATAGGCAAAGAAATGGGAAAGCAGAAACTTTAAGCTTAGATGGTAGAGTGCAACTGGCATAACCATCTTGGGAAATAATTTGAGCTTGTCTGATAAAATTAAATACTTGTATAACCTATGACACTGTTACATTCACAGTTACATAATGTAGAAAGATATATTTTTATATTCATAGTTACATTCATAGTCAAATAAAGTAGAAATATATTTTTACATTCATCAACTAATAGGTCAAAGGTGGTTCATGGTATCATTATTTGTCATAAAAAAAAAACATTCATAGCATTGACAGGAAAATTGAAAAAATATGGAATTTAACACAAAAATGGATGGGACAAAACTCCTCTAATCAAAAAAAATCTTTAAGAAAGCGTAGAAGGGACAAAAAATGTCATAATTTTTATAAAGTTCAAAACCAAATATAAACTATATTTTTCCTGAATACATATATATATATATATGGCAATGCTCTAAAAAAGAGTGATGAAAACATTAAAATCAGAACAGAAGTTATTTCTAGGGACAGCTAGAATGATGGGTTGGTAAGATTGAATTGGTGTGTATTTACTTTTGGCTTCTGGGATCATGTTTATACTTTTGAACATATTAATTATTATATAAATAAAGAAATTCTGTAAAAATACAATCTAGTCTTGATTTTCTATCAAATATGTCCTCAAAAAATTATAAAGCTATTATTTTATGAAGCCCAACTCAAATTCTTATGTCTAATCATATCAGTGATACAAAAATAAAAAAAAACCGGGTCCTCTCATCGTATTCAAGTATATTTGAAAAATGAAATTTCTTAATTATTTGTTTAAAAAGAAATTCCTTGTGCTCTTGATATTGTGATTACCATTTCACTGCCCACCAATAAATTTTGGCAAATGCTGTAGATCATACACTGAAAATGCTGAAAAATTTGAGAATCTTTGCAACATTAACAGCCACTGTTAAAGATGTGGGTACTTTCTTATGACCTAGCACTTTTCCCGAAAATGTATAATGGCATCTGATTTGCATTTTGGAACTAATTCTGTTTTCTTATTTTTGCTTTTGTACCATAAGTACAGATGTTACTATATAGTTTTGCCAGCTTATCTAATGGTGTGTTAAAAATGAATCCAAACTCTTAAAAAGTCCCTTTGTCAAAAGTTTTACAAAGTAATAAATCTTCCCTGTATTTGCCTATCAAAAATGTTATATCAAACAAGCAAATGGAGAGCTTTGCAACATTCACAGTTGGTTAGTTTAATTGAAAACATTTCACATATTTTTAGCATTTGTTAAATCAACTGCATTAGATACGCAGTTCTGCACTATACACAATTCTGATTCTAGTCTCACAGCAGTTTTTACCTTAAGAAGTGTTACTGTGTTATTGATAAGAAAGCACGGAGCTTTTTTGATCTCATTATGCCCTTCTCTTTCACATGTTATTCAGTAAAATCAACACACGAAGTGTATATACAGAACATGAAAGGTCTAGAGAGCACTGTTTTGAAAACTGCTATATAATCTTAGGGCTTCCTTGGTGGCTCAGATGGTAAAGAATCTGCCTGCAATGCAGGAGACCTGGGTTTGATCCCTGGGCTGGGAAGATTCCCTGGAGGAGAGAATGGCTACCCACTCCAGCATTTTTGCCTGGAGAATTACATGGATAGAGGAGTCTGGCATGCTATAGTCCACGGGGTCACAAAGAGTCACACATGACTGAGTGACTATCAGTTTCACTTCACTTAACTTCTTACAACCTTAAGTCATGGAAAATACTGATAATTTTCCAGGAAAAAGAACAGAGTTACCTTCTAAAGCAATATTTCATATTCATCATAATTCCTGTCTTTCACAGTTTAATTACAGATTTAATGTTTTAAGCATAATGAAAATATAATGGAAGATATTATTCTGCCTAAAAAAAAGTAATGACCAAGACAAAGCTAACCCACATCCCAAAGCTGTAAGTAGGACACTTGGGTAGTTTGTTCCATTATAGTACGTGGAGAGAGAAAAGGTAAGTGACTATGTCATCTGTTGCTGCATAAGAAACCACATCAAAACTAGTGACATAAAACATTATCTCACCGTTCTATAGCTCAGGAATCTATGGCTTATCTGGGTATTTTGCTTCAGAGTTTCTTGGGTACAGAAATCAAAGTGTCAACCATGCTGTAGTCATCTTGAGGGTCAATGAGGAAAGAATCACTCACACACACTCACACTCACACACACTCACACTCACACACACTCTGGTTTGTAAGATTCTGTTCTTCATGGGCAGTTGCATAAGGAATTGCAGTTCCTTGCTAGCCACTGGTTGAAGTTAAGCCTCAGTCTCCTGCCGTGTATATATCCCTGTGGAGAAGTTCACAACCTGGCAGCTTGTTTCACCAGAGCTAGCAAGTGAGAAGGCAAGAGACAGTGTAAGCAAGATAGAAGGCAGTCTTTATAACCTGACTTTGGAACTGACAGCCATCATTTTTGCCATATTCTACTTAGTGGAATCAGGTAAGTACTTTTAGCCCACATACAAGGGGAGTGAAATTTTATAGTGAATACCAGGAAGTGGGATTGTGGGAAACCTCAAAATTTTAATGGCCTCAGAATGACACACTTATTTCTGAATTTTCATCCACATCTCAGGTTTCAAAACATGAATACTAATTTCAGAATCTTAACCATAGTAGAAAGATGGATAAATTTTTACAACAGTTTAAGGAAGTTGTAAAAGATATTGAAATATGTGTTTGGTTAATTAACGTTTTAAAAGCTAAAGACAAAAGTGAAGAGGAGATTTAGGCTGAATATTAAGAAGTGTCATGTATGTCAAGTTGTTTTGTTGTTACTGCCATTACATTATAATTTAAAGGTATCCATGTCATATTCCTGATTTTAGGTGAAATGTTGGCCAGTAAACATGACATCTGATTTAGTTTTTGATAGAGAGCATTGACATAACAAAGAAAATTTCAATCTATTTTTTATATTTTTAAGTTCTTATGTTACATTTGCATTTTGACCTGTCCCACATGCATTTTGTTTATATGCAAAAATAATAACATTTCTATACTTATGAATGTGATAAATTATATCAAGGGATGTTTTTGATGTTGCACCATCCTTGAATTCCTGGATATACACACATCCAAGAGGAATGGTGGAAAATATTTCAGGTGCATAATTAAAACATATGCAGTATATATCTCATGTTCTATTGATCGGAACATTTATTCCTTCACCAATACAACCCTGTCTTCATTACTGTAGATTAAAATTCTCTTGAAAATTCTTAAGTGTAAGTCCCTCTACTTTGTTCTTTTTCAAAATTGTTTTGGATAATGTAGGTCATATGAATTTATGCATACATTTTAAACCATGCTTCTTTAATTCTAGGAAAATAAACAAACCTTTGATATTTTTGTTTGGAATGCATTACATCTTCACATCAGTTTAGGAATAGATTTCATCTTAATAATTTTTGTGTCTTTTGGTCAATGAACACAATAAATTTCTCTGGTTATTTAATTTCTCTCAGAAATATTTTAAATTTTTCAGTGTATAGGTCTGACACATATCTTGTTCATTTTTTCTAAGTATTTTGCAGATGCATGATTTAATTTTGGATATCTTGTAAATTATATTGTTTATTTTTTATTTTCTTAGTTTTATTTTTAAATTTTTTTAATTTTAATTTTTACTTTATTTTACTTTACAATACTGTATTGGTTTTGCCATACATTGACAAATTATACTGTTTATAATGTCAAATTCTTATGTTTATTGATAATACGAGAAAAACTTAAATGTTAAATTGGTCCTTAATTCCAAAATTTGCTATCTCCATGAATTAGTAGTAGTTGCTTTAAGTTGATCCTTTATTATATTTCTCCCTGGCTTATTATGTCCTCTATTAACACAGATAGTTTTATTTCTTTTTCAAGTCTCTTAAACAAGTTTTATTATAACCTGTTTCTTGGTAATAGAATAACAGGAGAAAAAATGCACAGCTCTCTTTTAGCTTTAATTATATGGAGATACTTGACCTACCAATAAGAATCTCTGAATTATGCATGACCAGACTGACTTAGGATAATCTTTGTATGTCTTATATTTCCCTTTTCCTCCTAAAATATATACATACATATATATATGTATGTATATATATATATATATAATTTTGAGAGAGAAAGAGCATTTTCTTCCAGTTTTCTCTTAGGATTAAAAAATCCCTTATACTCTAATCCAATCATCTATTTTTAACACTGCTGTTGCTGCTGCTGCTGCTGAGTTGCTTCAGTCATGTCCGATTCTGTGCGACCCCGTAGATGGCAGCCCACCAGGCTCCCCCGTTCCTGGGGTTCTCCAGGCAAGAACGCTGGAGTGGGTTGCCATTTCTTTCTCCATGCATGAAAGTGAAAAGTGAAAGTGAAGTTGCTCAGTCATGTCCAACTCCCAGCGACTCCATGGACTGCAGCCAACCAGGCTCCTCCGTCCACTAGCTTTTATTAATTAACTGCATACTGGTCTGTGTGCTTGCATGATGTATGCAATCATGTGGTTAAAACATAAAAGTGTCTAAGTAACATCCAAAGTCAGATGACTTTTCTTAGCACTGGCCTCCTTCTACAAAGAATTTTTGTGCTAGTAGAGATTCTTGTATTATCCTGTATAGTCCCTAAAATGATTTCTCCCCCAAACTGGTTCTTGCTATTGTGGCAATATTCAAAATGTCCCCTTGGTTTAACCAAATTCTCCAGAATTGGAAATAAGGAGGACTTGCATAACAGTCTAAAAATTTTGAGCTCACATATCTTATCACCTGCACTGGAACTGATTGGGAGATCAACCTTTCATCTTTAAGATTCAATTTGTTTGCTTGTATAAGCAAAGATGTAGTAAGCATACAACAATCTATCTCTCCTACTTACTACATCTAAAAACTGTACAGAACACAGAAAGTAACTATGGAAGATATCTAAAAGGTAAAGAAAAGAGATGGATTTGAGAGGATAGTTAAGCCTGGAGATGCAACATGTAAGGGGGATAAATTTCCTAAATTTTCTCTCTTCACTCTTGAAGATTGGATCCAAAACTTGATAACCTCAGTCAAAAACTTTTGCCACAAGGGTGGTGGCATCGCATAGTCAGCTAAAGCTTAAAAAGATAAATTAGAACCAGTATTAGGGCCAAAGGATCAGGGAAAGATCTTCAACCAGAGATTATGGAAATCTTAGAGAGATGAGAGCTGGAAGATATCTCCTATTGCTATAAATGAGCATGGAAACCTGTACATGTTCTGGGCTTATCTCTGTGCTGAAGTAGAAAAAGGACAGACCCAGAGAAGCATAGCTACAGAACTAACCTTCTGTTTACATTTCTACCAAACTGTCGAACTTTTGTACAGTTTGGGAAGACTCAAAAAGTACACAAAGACTTTGAGAAATGGACTAAGATTTAAGCAAGTGATCCAAATTCAGACTTATTCCTGAATATCACATGTGAGGAAAAGACTCAAAACAGCTGAACAAAGGTTTTGACAGCTGAAAAAACATTGGGACTACAGACTACAGAAGGCAAGACATAATTTGTCATCTGAAACTAACTGGAGTGAAGGCCTGTTAAAACAAATATATCTATCAAGAGAAGACTCTTGACAAGCTAAACCTCATGGGCCAGGTCCAACTCTCTGCCAGTCTGGTTAAAAAAAGAGAGAGAGGGGGAAAAAAAAGCTTTACTGCACCATATTCACACATGTGTGAATATCATCTATCATGTCACTTGAGTCTCAGAAGGAGAGGAGAAAAAGAAGGTGGAGACAAATATACATAAAGAAATAATGGTTTAGTATTTCCCAAATTTGGTGAACTATCTGAACATTTACAGATTTAAGAAGTTAATTTAACCCAAAACAGATGGAGTTTAAAGAAAAACATGTCCAAATACATGATAATCAAACTGATTAACACAAAGATAATTAAAAACCTAGAAAGAGGCTAGAGAAAAAGTACATGTTACATACAAGGAATAAAATTACATACAAGGAATAACCTTTTGAATACTGTGGACTTTTCATCAGAAATCATGGAAGCCAGAAAGCAGGGCACTATCATCTCTAAAGCAGCAAAAGAAAAACAACAACAACAACAAAAAAAAACCCCTGCCAGCTCAGAAAAATTAATTATCAGATGAAAGGAAATTCAAAGAATGTGTCACCATCAGACCTGCTCTAAAAGAAACATTTTTGATATGAAGGAAATGATACCACAGGGAAAGTCTAAAATTCAAGTAAGAGGAAGAGCAAGAGAAATGTGAAAACTGAGTAAATGTAGAAGAATATCTTTCTCCTCTTAAGTTTAAAAATCTGACTTTTGAAAGCAAATTGGTTTTTAGAGTTTGTAGATACACTACATGTGTCAAATATGGAAAGTGGGAGTAAAAGAATATGGTTATAAGACTTCAACATTTTAGTTGAAGTGGGAAAAATAATTTTAAATGATGAAAACAAAAAACACTATCATCTAACGAGTTTTCAAGTAAGTAGATATAATACACTGGGTGATATTAGCAAATGGAGTGTGGCAAAGTACCTCATTCTGTAGAATTTATACACTTTTCTAGAAATTGTAATATATTAATACTAGTAGACTACACAATTTTGAAGATATAATCTCCCTGAAGCAAAATAAACTAATAGGTGATAGAGAAATAAAAATGCAATACTAAAATATATACAACTGATAAAGAGAAATACGGAAACAAACCAAAATAGAAAGTCAAAACAAAAATAATAAAATGATAGAAGTAAATCAAATTACCTCAATAATGATATCATATGTACTCATACGTACCTGAATGGGGAAAAAAAAAAAAAAAAGACCTAAGTGTATGCTATCTGTAAGAAATCTCTTAAGTATAAGAAGACTTAGGTTAGAAGTGAGAGGTTGGAAAGAGGTGAACCGTGAAACACTAATCAATTGGATGCTGGGAAGACTGATGCTTCTACCAAGATGCAGTAACAGGGCCCAGATTTAATCTCCTTCTTGGAAAAATAAATACAGAAAAAAATGCCTGAAACAATGGTTTTCAAGACACTGGATATCAGGCAACAAAGAATAACATTCCTTCAGATAAGGGAAAAAAATGAGCTGAGTCCTGCGGTTTCCCCAGCTGAGGGACCTGTCTTACTCTACTTAGGCTGGTACAAAAAAAAAAAAACAAAAACCACAGACTGGGTGGTTTAAACAACAGAAATTGCTCTTAGTTCTTGAGGCTGTGAAGTCTAAGATCAGGTGCTGGCCAGTTTTACTTTTGATGAGGACTCTCTCCCTGGCTGGCAGACAGCCACCTTCTACTGTGCCCTTGCACGGTCAGAGTCAGAGAGCTACGATATCTGTTCCCTTTCTTAAAAGGGCACCAGCTATTTCAGATTAGAGCTGGGAGAAATATCAATAACCTCAGATATGCAGATGTTACTACTCTTATGGCAAAAGCGAAGAGGAACTAAAGAGCTTCTTGAAGAAGGTGAAAGAAGAGTTAAAAAGCTGGCTTAAAACTCAGTATTCAAAAAATGACTGTCATGGCATCTGGTCCCAATATGTCATGGCATCTGGTCCCAATACATCATGGCATCTGGTTCCAATACTTAATGGCATATAGATGTGGAAAAAATGGAAACAGTGACAGACTTGATTGGGGGGGGTTCAAAAATCACTGTGGATGGTGACTGCAGCCATGAAATTAAAAGACGCTTGCTCCTTAAAAAAACCCTATGACAAATCTAGACAGAGTATTAAAAATCAGAGACATCTCTTTGCTGACAAAGGTCCATATAATCAAAGCCATTGTTTTCCCAGTAGTCAAGTATGGATGTGAGAGTTGGACCATAAAGAAAGCTGAGCAGCTAAGAACTGATGCTTTTGAACTGTGGTATTAGAGAAGATGCTTGTGAGTCCCTTGGACTGCAAGGAGATCAAACCAGTACCCTAAAGGAAATCAGTCCTGAATATTCATTGGAAGGACTGATGCTGAAGTTGAAGCTCCAATATTTGGCCACCTGATATGAAGAGCCGACTCTTTGGAAAAGACCCTGATACTGGGAAAGATTGAAGGCGGGAGGAGAAGGGGACAACAGAAGATGAGATGGTTGGATCACACCATAGATTCAATAGATATGAGTTTGAGCAAACTCTGGGAGATAGTGAAGGACAAGGAAGCCTGGTATGCTGCAGTCCATGAGGTTGTAAAGAGTCAGACATGACTTAGTAACTAAACAACAACTTATGACCTCGTTTAATCTTTATCACCTCCTGCTAGCTCCTAGGTCTTATCTCTAACCCAATAATACTATGAGTTAGGGCTTCAATATATGAATTTTGGGGGCACACAAACATTCAGTCCATTACAGGCCTTGAGAGACTCTGCAGACCATTGAACAGGGAGAAGACGCCTACATGAAGTCTGGCAGATAAGCAGATGGAGATGAGAGTTTGGCGTGATCAATGTAACAATTTACAGAATGTAGTACTGGGGAGAAGAGAGCTGAATCCTGGAAATATGCACAGGTCACCCTTAAAAAATTTGGCAGAATACTAATCATAGGATACAAGGAAGTTACCCATGACCAGAGACAGAATTTCCTAAAAAGGAGCAGAGGGAAGAGTGACTGGCACTCACGTAAGGCATGAAAAAGTGCCTGTTCCCACCAATCAAGTTAAAGATTCTAATAATTTAAGGTACATTGAATAGAGTATTCAGGAAGGTCTGGATGGTGAAGAATAATTAGCATAAGAATAAAAGTTGCTTTGATCCGGCCTAACAAATCTTAAAAGCAATACACAATAGGTTTAAACTGTTTACAAGTAAGATGAAAGCTTAGGTAATTCTTTGAAACTTCTCATCAAGGCACCAAAATTTCACTTAGAGCTCTGTCTTTAAATAAATGTGCTTTTCCTAACATATCTCTGATTTCACAAAATATGAAAGTAGGGAACTCTTTTTCAAGAAAAAATATTTTTGCAATTTCTACAGAATGTTAAAATATTAATTACTTATAAAATAACTTTATGGCTTATCTTGTTATTTAATGATCACACAGATCATTCACACTTCTGGCTCTTAACAAATCCTTATGATTATCTTAATGGAGCAGAAAAAATTTTCAGAATATACTATTATTTGTGATCAATTATATTTTAAAGTATTGTACTAAATATTTTTCTCAAAAAGGAGATTGGCTAAAACTTATCCAATTACATAGTTAAAAATTAAACTATTCCATATAATTTAATAATTTCATCTGAGATTTTAAAAGGGAATCAAATAGAATAGTCTGTCATTCATAAGTTCAAAATACAAACCAACCAGAGATTTCTATAATTAAGATGATGAAAAGTTAGGATTAAAAGGTGACTAACTACTTTCACTGGACATGAACAACAGACTGGTTCCAAACAGGAAAAGGAGTACATCAAGGCTCTATATTGTCACCCTGCTTATTTAACTTCTATGCAGAGTACATCATGAGAAATGCTGGACTGGAAGAAACACAAGCCAGAATCAAGATTGCCGGGAGAAATATCAATAATCTCAGATATGCAGATGACACCACCCTTATGGCAGAAAGTGAAGAAGAACTAAAAGCCTCTTGATTAAAGTGAAAGTGGAGAGTGGAAAAGTTGGCCTAAAGCTCAACATTCAGAAAATGAAGATCATGGCATCCGGTCCCATCACTTCATGGGAAATAGATGTGGAAACAGTGTCAGACTTTATTTTTGGGGGGCTACAAAATCACTGCAGATGGTGATTGCAGCCATGAAATTAAAAGACGCTTACTCCTTGGAAGAAAACTTATGAGCAACCTAGACAGCATATTCAAAAGCAGAGACATTACTTTGCTGACTAATGTCCGTCTAGTCAAGGCTATGGTTTTTCCTTTGGTCATGTATGGATGTGAGAGTTGGACTGTGCAGAAGGCTGAGCGCCAGAGAATTGATGCTTTTGAACTGTGGTATTGGAGAAGACTCTTGAGAGTTCCTTGGACTGCAAAGAGATCCAACCAGTCCATTCTGAAGGAGATCAGCCCTGAGATTTCTTTGGAAGGAGTGATGCTAAAGCTGAAACTCCAGTACTTTGGCCACCTCATGCGAAGAGTTGACTCATTGGCAAAGACTCTGATGCTGAGAGGGGTTGGGGGAAGGAGGAGAAGGGGACAACAGAGGATGAGATGGCTGGATGGCATCACTGACTCGATGGACGTGAGTCTGAGTGAACTCCGGGAGTTGGTGATGGACAGGGAGGCCTGGCGTGCTGCGATTCATGGGGTTTGCAGAGTCGGACACGACTGAGTGACTGAACTGAACTGAACTACTTTCACATAATGTACCTAATGAGCACACTATCAAAATATATTATCCTCAAATTGACATTTTTCCTCAAAAGTAAGTTATTTATGGCAGTAGTTTAAGGCTTACAGTAATAATAACCTTTTGCATCTAGACAGAAAAAAAATTAATTCAGTGATTCTTATATTAATTAATATATGCTTTTATAAGGTCATTCTTTAATTTTACTTTTTAAGAAAACATTAGCAAATGTAATCATAATACAGAATGATTAAATTATAGTGCAAATGCAAAGATAAAACTAAATATTTCTAAAATGGGCACATTTAACATATTATCAATTTTTTGGAATAAGGCTTCAGTTCTATGAAATCATGTAAACCAGAGTCTTTCTTAAAAGCAATAATAAACAAATGGGACCTAATTAAATGTAAAATCTTTTGCACAATGAAGGAAACTATAAGCAAGGTGAAAAGACAGCCTTCAGAATGGGAGAAAATAATAGCAAATGAAGCAACTGACAAAGAATTAATCTCAAAAATATACAAGCAACTCCTGCAGCTCAATTCCAGAAAAATAAGCGACCCAATCAAAGAAGGCCAAAGAACTAAACAGATATTTCTCCAAAGAAGACATACAAATGGCTAACAAACATATGAAAAGATGCTCAATATCACTCATTATCAGAGAAACGCAAATCAAAACCACAGTGAAGTACCATCTCACACAGGTCAGAATGGCTGCTATCAAAGAGTCTACAAACAATAAATGGTGGAAAGGGTGCAGAGAAAAAGGAACCCTCTTACACTGTTGGTGGGAATGCAAACTAGTTCAGCCACTATGGAGAACAGTGTGGAGATTCCTCAAAAAACTGGAAAGAGAACTGCCATACGACTCAGCAATCCCGCTGCTGGGCATACACACAGAGGAAACCAGAATTGAAAGAGACATGTATACCCCAATGTTCATCACAGTACTGTTTATAATAGCCAAGACATGGAAGCAACCTAGATGTCCATCAGCAGATGAATGGATAAGAAAGCTGTGGTACATATACACAACAGAATATTACTCAGCTATTAAAAAGAATGCATTTGAATCAGTTCTATTGAGGTGGATGAAACTGGAGCCTATTATACAGAGCGAAGTAAGTCAGAAAGAAATTTAAAAAATAAAAAACTAAAAAAAAAAAAAAAAAGAAAGAAAAACACCAATACAGCATATTAACACGTATATATGGAATTTAGAAAGATGGTAATGATGACCCTATACGTAAGACAGCAAGAGACACAGATGTAAAGAACAGACTGTTGGACTCTGTGGGAGAAGGCGAGGGTGGGATGATTTGAGAGAATAGCATTGAAATATGTATATTATCATATGTGAAATAGATCGCCAGTCCAGGTTTGATGCATGAGGCAGGGTGTTCAGGGCTGGTGCACTGGGATGACCCTGAGGGATGGGATGGGGAGGGAAGAGGGAGGGAGGGTTAGGATGGGGAACACATGTTACACCCCTGGCTGATTCATGTGAATGTATGGCAACATCCACCACAATATTGTAATTAGATTCTAATTTAAAAAAAAAAAAACAGTTCAAATAAAAAAAGTGTAAAGTACAATTACAGAGTTAAATTAAGATTTCTTTTTACCATGATTTCCCTTTTTACTTTACTTTAAAAAGGAGAGGTATTCTCATTTTATATAGATTATGTTTCAGCTTGTTAGAACTCACAGAATTGGTGAAGAAACATATTTAATGTATATATCTAGGTTTATTCTTATGGAATATATATTTTTTCTTTTGATTTCTGGGAATAAATCTCTTTAAGACTGGCTTATTTTTCAGATCAAATAGAACCTGTTGAATCTGTTGCAGTCTGGAAAATAACATGCCCATTTTGGGAAATGTCATGAAATTCCTGCTAACCAAGAATCCAATCTTCTTCCCACGTGTATTAGTGAAGAAATTTGGTTACAAATAATACAAATCACTGAAGATGGGGACTTCAGCCACAAAATTAAAAGACATTTACTCCTTGGAAGAAAAGCTTTGACAAACCTAGACAGCATATTAAAAATCAGAGACATTACTTTGTCAACAAAGGTTCGTCTAGTCAAAGCTACGGTTTTTCCGGTAGTCAGGTATGGATGTGAGAGTTGGACTGTAAAGAAGGCTGAGCACCAAAGAATTGATGCTTTTTTTTTTTTTTACTTTATTTTACTTTACAATACTGTATTGGTTTTGCCATACATTGACACGAATCCACCACGGGTGTACGTGCGTTCCCAAACATGAACCCCCCTCCCACCTCCCTCCCCATAATATCTCTCTGGGTCATCCCCGTGCACCAGCCCCAAGCATGCTGTGTCCTGCATCGGACATAGACTGGCGATTCGATTCTTACATGATAGTATACATGTTTCAATGCCATTCTCCCAGATCATCTCACCCTCTGCCTCTCCCTCTGAGTCCAAAAGTCCGCTATACACATCTATGTCTTTTTTGCTGTCTTGCATAGAGGGTCATGACCCTGTATGCAAGACAGAATTGATGCTTTTGAACTGTGGTGTTGGAGAAGACTCTTGAGAGTCCCTTGGACTGCAAGGAGATCCAACCAGTGATCCTAAAGGAAATCAGTACTGAACATTCATTGGAAGGATTGATGCTGAAGCTGAAGCTCCAATACTTTGGCCACCTGATGCGAAGGCCCGACTCATTAGAAAAGACCCTGATACTGGGAAAGATTGAAGGCAGGAGATGAAGGGGACAACGGAGGATGAGATGGTAGGATGGCATCACTGACTAAATGGATATGAGTCTGAGCAAGCTCTGGGAGATGGTGAAGGACAGGGAAGCCTGGCATGCAAAGAGTCCATGGAGTCACAAAGAGTCAGA
This sequence comes from Ovis aries, assembly GCF_016772045.2. Classification (NCBI taxonomy): domain Eukaryota; kingdom Metazoa; phylum Chordata; class Mammalia; order Artiodactyla; family Bovidae; genus Ovis; species Ovis aries. The sequence continues at coordinate 66,906,788 of NC_056062.1, read as the reverse complement.
CACAACTAAGCGACTGAACAACAATAGAAGTCAAATCAATATAGCTAATAAAGAGGATTTAGCTTAAAAAAAGAAAATAAAAGTCCTAGACCAGGTCCCAAAGTCTCCTGGATTGAGTGATTGAAACAGAATCTGAATTTGCTGGCTTTAAATCTCCATTTCCTTTCTCTGTTTGTGAGTTGCCTTATCACCACTAGTTCTTTTGTATCAGTTGTAACCAGCTGTACTCATCTGTGTAGAATAATTCTCATAACTTAAGGGAAAAGAGCGTGTGCTTTCTGTCAGTTTGAAAAGTATTAGCAGAAGACTGATTTATCTGTATTAATTTGGCTTGTGTCAAATTCCTAATCATTTGCAGCAATTACTGTACCTAGAGGGATAGCTCTGTGGTTGTTTTGTATCATGTCCTTTCTTCTGGGTCAAAGGAGGACAGGAAATTATTCTATGTGAATTTGAGATTCTTTTTGTTACTCAAGGCTGGCAAAGAGTTCCCTGATGGTCCAAGGATTAGGACTCTGTGCTAGGGCCTGGGTTCAATCTCTGCCAAGGCCATGGGTTCAATCCCTGATCAAGAACTAAGATCTTGCAAGTTGCATGGTGCAGCCAAAAATAGAATTAAAAAAAAGACTAGTAAGAGGGGCACAAAGAAGATAATTTGATATTACTTATAAAATGAATGTTTAATTAATCAGTGATTTAACATAGACAAACCTTAAAATGTGTTACAAAGACCTCTGAGGGGACCTGAGATATTTCAGGTGAAGCATAAGGTTAAAACTATTTGCAGAATCATACTAAGATGTTATTATATTTGCCTTTTTTCACTATAGTGATATTTGCACTGATTGTTTGAAAGCATTAATGGACAGTGGTAATAGAAGGTGCCTTAGCACAAAGCAAACCAGAGGAAAACTATACTAGTAGCTACTGTATTCTTGATTCCATATACTAGCAGTAAAAAAATCAAATCAAATTAAATTTTAAAAGATCAGCTCATGTTGAGGTTTGACAGCAAATAGCAAAATTCTATAAAGCAATTATCCTTCATAAAAGATAAATAAACTTTAAAAAAGGTAAAAAAAAAGAGATCAGTTTAAGACTCTTTTTGATGAAACAATAAAAAATATTCATTGCATTAAATCTCAACAAGAATACGCATTTTTCAAACATTCTGTGTGACAAGATGGGAAGTGTGCACAAAGAACCTCTGCATACTGAATTATATCAAGGAAAATCATGTCTGCGGTTGTTTCAACTGATTTTTTTTTCATGGAACACCATTTTTGCCTGAAAGAATGATTAATCCACCAACTGTAGCTATTTGAATATTAGTATTTGGCAGATGTTTTCTAAAAAATTAATGAAGTGAACTTATAACTCCAAGAATAACCATGGTATTACTTGTCAATAATGAAATTTCAGCTTTCAAGTGAAAATCAGAATTTTGGAAAACTTATATCTATTACTATGAACTTTAGAGCATCCCCATATTTAGTTTTCTGATGAAATTAGTGATGATATTAAGGAGTAGAGGGGATATTGTATAATGTAGCATGTTAACATTTGGAAGAGTACATAGTCAAAGAATCAATATTTTCTAAATGATCTATGCATGACACTACAAACTATGTGTGGATAAAAGATTCACTCAAAGAATGTAACATAAAATAGATTTTCATACAACATAACAGCAAAGTTCACTTATGTGGTTTCTTCATTGATGTGACTATCATTTAAGAAATTATCAATTATTTTTGATTTTTTGGCATCATGTCAAAGAAGACTATCTACAGTTATACAAAGAGACTATCAAAATACTCCTCTATTTTGAAACTGTATATGTTTGACACTAACTTGTCTTGATTTATGTTGGAGGAGGGCATAAAAAAATGTGCCCACAAACTGACCTGTGAGCAAGACTGTGGGCAATGGGAAGATCTGCAACCCTTCCCCTGTCCTTGGCATGTATGTTCTGCTTGCCTTTTCCTTGCCCAGAAGCTGCTTCCAGGATAGAGCCTTGAAATAGAAATGTCTTGTTTAGGTTATCGGATTGGGTATCTGACTAAACCCAGTCAAGGCTTCTATATAAACCATTAAGATTCTGGGGAACAAGGGCAAAATTCTATTCATCTTGGAGGTTATGGAATTCCAGTTGAGCTATTTCAAATTCTGAAAGATGATGCTGTGAAAGTGCTGCACTCAATATGTCAGCACATTTGGAAAACTCAGCAGTGGCCACAGGACTGGAAAAGTTGTTTTCACTCCAATACTAAAGAAAGGCAATACCAAAGAATGCTCAAACTACTGCACAACTGCACTCATCTCACATGCTAGTAAAGTAATGCTCAAAATTCTCCAAGCCAGACTTCAGCAATACATGAACCGTGAACTTCCTGATGTTCAAGCTGGTTTTAGAAAAGGCAGAGGAACCAGAGATCAAATTGCCAACATCCGCTGGATCATGGAAAAAGCAAGAGAGTTCCAGAAAAACATTTATTTCTGCCTTATTGACTATGCCAAAGTCTTTGATTGTGTGGATCACAATAAACTGTGGAAAATTCTGAGAGAGATGGGAATACCAGACCACAAGGCTGTATATTGCCACCCTGCTTATTTAACTTCTATGCAGAAGACATCATGAGAAACACTGGAATGGAAGAATCACATGCTGGCATCAAGATTGCTGGGAGAAATATCAATCACCTCAGATATGCAGATGACACCACCCTTATGGCAGAAAGTGAAGAATAACTAAATAGCCTCTTGATGAAAGTGAAAGAGGAGAGTGAAAAAGTTGGCTTAAAGCTCAACGTTCAGAAAATGAAGATCATGGCATCCGGTCCCATCACTTCATGGGAAATAGATGGGGAAACAGTGGAAACAGTGTCAGACTTTATTTTGGGGGGGCTCCAAAATCACTGCAGATGGTGATTGCAGCCACGAAATTAAAAGATGCTTACTCCTTGGAAGAAAAGTTATGACCCACCTAGATAGCATATTCAAAAGCAGAGACATTACTTTGACAACAAAGGTCCATCTAGTTAAGGCTATGGTTTTTCCAGTGGTCATGTATGGATGTGAGAATTGGACTGTGAAGAAAGCTGAGCACTGAAGAATTGATGCTTTTGAACTGTGGTGTTGGAGAAGACTCTTGAGAGTCCCTTGGACTGCAAGGAGATCCAACCAGTCCATTCTAAAGGAGATCAGTCCTGGGTGTTCTTTGGAAGGAATGATGCTAAAGCTAAAACTCCACTACTTGGCCAAATGATGTGAAGAGCTGACTCATTTAAAAAGACCCTGATGCTGGGAAAGATTGAGGGCAGGAGAAGGGGACGACAGAGCATGAGATGGTTGGATGGCATCGCTGACTCAATGGACATGGGTTTGGGTGAACTCCGGGAGTTGGTAATGGACAGGGAGGCCTGGCGTGCTGCAGTTCATGGGATCTCAAAGAGTTGGACACTATTGAGCGACTGAACTGAACTGAACTGCCGCTGCCCAAGATAAGCTTTGTAAATTCCTTTCCTTACTAAATTGCCACCTACCAGTCTGGAGGGGTGTACTTCTTTCTTCTACGTCTCCATGACTCTGAATATTGGGGTGGTTTCAGATTACCACTGGGAACCTCTCTAGGAGATTTGTGAACTCAGTTTACTTCCACCAAAATATTACAAGTGTATAATGCAGAGGCAGACAGAAGATTACAGCTGCCATCTACTCATCCAAATACCATAGGAATATGTGAAAATGCAAAATAATATTACTTTTCTCTTCTAAACATTTTATTTTGTAAAATATCATTTTTATGAAGTATCTAAATTTCTGTCGATACATAGGGGATTATTGTTATTGTGATATTGAGATTATTTAATAAATATTTTTAAATGTATCACTTTAAATTTGTAATTCAGTCAATGTCAATAGCTATAACACACATTAACAAAAGTTTGTGAGTCCTTAGTAATCTTTGGGAGTGTGATGTGATCTCAAGATGAAAAACATTTATAATCACATACCAAAAATAAAACCAAGTGAATATCAATAAATTGCATGTGTATTACTATGCCTGCATAATTACATTGTACAATGTTGGGGCAGGCAGAACACAATAACAATTCTTTATCTTTCCAGTGCTAGTGCTGATAGCATTCAACAAATAATTCCTCACATCAAATCGGAACACTTTTAAAAATTATATTCTGAAATGGCACAGAAAATGATGCATATATTCTCCTTCATAGGAGGATATGGTTTACCATCTATATTTTTAATATTCTCTTTTAGTTTACAGATGTATAAAGAAATGCCTCCTTCACTTGCTAGTATTTCACAGTTTACTACTCATTATGTCTGATGTTTGGGGTTCATTTCAATCTCCATTTTCTCAAAACCATCTTCCTGCTCTAATTTAGACTAGTGTCTTCATATTTTTAATAAAGTTTGATTTTACATGAGTTTCTAACAGTCTCTCTGTTTCTTGCATTTTAGAACATTATTATAATATTTAGTTTTTCCATGTCTCAAGCATACCACCTTTTCTTGTAGTCTATTTCAGCCCTCCTTGTTCTGTTCACCAAAATGTCATTCTGCTGCTCCTTGAAATGGTTGCTCCCTATCTCTCTTGCTCAGGTGCCATCCTTCTTCCTGAACTGAAATGAAATAATCACTTCTTTACCTTTTTTCATCCTCTGTATTATACCAGATTTTTATCTTTTGTCTTTAGTTCTATGAATTTTGACTATGATGGTTCTTGATGTTGATGTCTTTAAGTTTTTCCTTGAGTTTGCTCAACTTCCTTGAATCTTAATGTTTAAATGTTTTGCCCAATTTGGAATATTGCCATTCATTAAATTTTTCTGAATAATTTGTATAGTCAAACCCTCTTTCTGCTCTCCTTCTGGGACTTCCAGTGACACAAATCTTAAGACTTTTGTTATAGTTCCACTGGTATTTGTGGCTCAACTCATTTTGGTTTTGGTCTTTTTCCTTTTGTTTTTTTATATTGGGTAATTTCTGTTGTCTTATTTTCAGATTTGCTGATTTTTTCCCCTCTATTTCTGCCATTCTTGTATTGGGCTAATACACTGAGTTTCTAATTTTTATCAGTTATTGTATATTGTTAAGACACTCTACCTCTTTGCTGAGACGATATTTTTCATTCATTTCAGGAATTTTTTGTAATTCCTCATTCAGCATTTTTATCATGGTATTTTAACATTTTTGTCAGATAATTCTGATGTCTTTATCATCCTGGTGGTGGCCTGTATTGATTGTAATTTTTAACTCAGTTTGAGATCTTTAAGATTCTTTGTATGACAATATTTTGCTGAAGCCTGGACATATGGGAGTATTATGTGATGAGACTCTGGTACTTATTTAAAGCTTCAGTTTCAGCTAGCCTTCTCTGGGAGCATTCCTGCTGGGGGAAGGGAGAATGCTGCCTCATTTTCCAGGAGGATTGGAAGTCCAGAGTTCCCTACTCAGCCTTTGTAGACACACCAAAAAATACTCTTTGCTATGGCCAGGTGGAATTGGGAGTTCTGGCTTTCACTTGACCTTCAATGATACCCCTTTGACGGGAAGGTTAGGAGTTTGTTATTAATGTCACCTACTGATATCTTGAAGGGAAATAGCCTCATAACTGAGTACAGGTAAAATGCTGACTTATTCCTTTGCCTTTTATGGCATTTTCAGAATTTCATGCTTGTTTTACATTTAATGTCTAGGGTTTTTAGTTGTGTTTGGTGGGAGCAAGATGGAAAGAGCTTTACACCATTTTTATCAAAAGCAAAGCTCAAACTGTAATAATTTTAGACTTTCTTCTTCAAGTTGCAAGTATGTCTTATTGCATGGGTTTCTTGATTTTGTGTGGCTGAAATGTGTACAGTGCTGTCTGATGAATAGGCAAGGTGTTGGCCTTTATAATGTATCACTCTTACATGCCAGAACCAGCTTTCTTGCTGTCTTCTGTGGTGTGCAGACTCACTTGTACTGAGGTTTCCATACCTAGTATGATAAGTGTGAGGAAAGGGGTTGAGTCTCATAATATTAATGCATACATTGTCACCAAAGTCCCAATCTTAATATATCAATATTAGTCAGGTTTCTGATGTATTCAAGGTAAATAGCAAATAATACTCAAACCTTGTGGTTTATAACAACAAATGTTTATTTTTCTTGTTCTCTATTCAGTGGGTAGGTCCAAACTGGTTCTCAGCTGTGAGTCTGGTAAGGTTCTTCTCTACATATCTCATTCTGGACCTAGCAGCAAAACTATGCTCTTCTCATGGAAATAACAGAAATGTAAGATGGCAGAAGTAGAGGAAGCCAAGTTCAATTGCCCGTGCACACCTAAAGCTTCTATTTGCCTCACACTGTTTAACATTATACTGGCCAAAACTAACCATATAGCCAAGGGCAATATGAATGAGACTTGGAAATACATTCTGTGTTATATAGAGTCAGAGACACTCCAAAGTCAAATTGTAAACAGCCTGGGTATGTGATTCTGTAACAGTGAGAAAGAAAAGGCTGGGGACGATTAAACATTCTATCACAATTAACATTATGCCTAGAAGTGAATAAGCAATTTTGAGCTAGAAAATCATTACCATTAGTGTCTGCTCCACCAAATGCTTCAAAGAAAAATGACAGAAATATATCAGTTACTGCACATGAAACTACTTGAAAACCCTAAGACATAGTTCAGATGTAAAGCCATGTACATCTTCAAATCAAAACAAAATAAGTAAATGTTCTTACTAAAAACCATTGGTTCGTACATCTTCCAGTATATTTTCACTAAAACAGGAGTCTCAAGAAGTAACCAAGAGGAAAAAAAATGTTTGAAAGAAAGCCTGATGTATGATACTCAAATTTCTAAAGCCACCTCCATTGAATTATCATAAAATACAATGGAAACTTCTCAGTTACCTAGCTTGGCTAAATATATTTTTAAGACTTACTTATATTAATTGCCTAATTCTTAAAGCTTCACTTCACTTACTACTGTGGAAAGCCAAATGTGGCACATTCAAGATTAAAAGGCAGACAAAAGTCACACTACATCAAAGAGCCCCTTAAAGAAATAGCTCATATATTGACATGTGGAAAATGAAGTGGAAAATTGAGATAATTATTTAGATAAATCAAGCGAAAAAATAATACAAACCTTTGCCCCAACTGCTTGAAATTTCTGGACAATTAAAATGAATTATAAAATGTCAGGGTAGTTATTTCCAATCTCAGCCAATTTCTGAATAAATTTAAGTATATTATTATTTATAAAAAGAAATATTGCACTCCTACTTTGTGTTCAATTAGGTTCAGTTGCTCAGTCGTGTCCGACTCTTTGCGACCCCATGAATCACAGCACACCAGGCTTCCCTGTCCATCACCTACTGCCAGAGTTCACTCAGACTCACGTCCATCGAGTCAGTGATGCCATCCAGCCATCTCATCCTCTGTTGTTCCCTTCTCCTCCTGCCCTCAATCCCTCCCAGCATCAAAGTCTTCCAGTGAGTCAACTGTTCGCATGAGGTGGCCAAAGTCCTGGAGTTTTAGCTTTAGCATCATTCCTTCCAAAGAAATCTCAGGGCTGATCTCCTTCAGAATGGACTGGTTGGATCTCCTTGCAGTCCAAGGGACTCTCAAGAGTCTTCTCCAACACCATAGTTCAAAAGCATCAATTATCTGGCGCTCAGCCTTCTTCACAGTCAAACTCTCACATCCATACATGACCACAGGAAAAACCATAGCCTTGACTAGAGGGACCTTAATTGGCAAAGTAATATCTCTGTTTTTGAATATGCTATCTAGGTTGGTCATAACTTTTCTTCCAAGGAGTAAGCGTCTTTTAATTTCATGGCTGCAGTCACCATCTGCTGTGATTTTGGAGCCCACAAAAATAAAGTCTGACACTGTTTCCACTGTTTCCCCATCTATTTCCCATGAAGTGATGGGGCCAGATGCCATGATCTTCGTTTTCTGGGTGTTGAGCTTTAGGCCAACTTTTTCACTCTCCTCTTTTACTTTCATCAAGAGGCTTTTTAGTTCCTCTTCACATTCTGCCATAAGGGTGGTGTCATCTTCATATCTGAGGTTATTGAAATTTCTCCCAGCAATCTTGATGCCAGCATGTGATTCTTCCAGTCCAGCATTTCTCATGATGTACTCTGCATAGAAGTCAAATAAGCAGGGTGATAATATACAGCCTTGACGTACTCCTTTTCCTATTTGGGACCAGTCTGTTGTTCCATGTCCAGTTCTAACTGTTGCTTCCTGACCTGCATACAGATTCCTCAAGAGGCAGGTCAGGTGGTCTGGTATTCCCATCGCTCTCAGAATTTTCCACAGTTGATTGTGATCCACACAGTCAAAGGCTTTGGCATAGTCAATAAAGCAGAAATAAATGTTTTCCTGGAACTCTCTTGCTTTTTCCATGATCCAGTGGATGTTGGCAATTTGATCTCTGGTTCCTCTGCCTTTTCTAAAACCAGCTTGAACATCAGGAAGTTCACGGTTCACGTATTGCTGAAGCCTGGCTTGGAGAATTTTGAGCATTACTTTACTAGCATGTGAGATGAATGCAATTGTTTGGTAGTTTGAGCATTCTTTGGCATTGCCTTTCTTTGGAATTGGAATGAAAACTGACCTTTTCCAGTCCTGTGGCCACTGCTGAGTTTTCCAAATTTGCTGGCATATTGAGTGCAGCACTTTCACAGTATCATCTTTCAGGATTTGAAACAGCTCAACTGGAATTCCATCACCTCCACTAGCTTTGTTCATAGTGATGCTTTCTAAGGCCCACTTGACTTCACATTCCAGGATGTCTGGCTCTAGATGAGTGATCACACCATCGTGATATCTGGGTCATGAAGATCTTTTTTGTACAGTTCTTCTGTGTATTCTTGCCACCTCTTCTTAGTATCTTCTGCTTCTGTTAGGTCCAGACCATTTCTGTCCTTTATCGAGCCCATCTTTGCATGAAATGTTCCCTTGGTATCTCTAAGTTTCTTGAAGAGATCTCTAGTCTTTCCCATTCTGTTCTTTTCCTCTATTTCTTTGCATTGACTGCTGAGGAAGGCTTTCTTATCTCTTCTTGCTATTCTTTGGAACTCTGCATTCAGATGATTATATCTTTCCCTTTCTCCTTTTCTTTTCACCTCTCTTCTTTTCACACCTATCCGTAAGGCCTCCCCAGATAGTCATTTTGCTTTTTTGCATTTCTTTTCCATGGGGTTGGTCTTGATCCCTGTCTCCTGTACAATGTCACGAACCTCATTCCATAGTTCATCAGGCACTCTATCTATCAGATCTAGGCCCTTAAATCTATTTCTCACTTCCACTGTATAACCATAAGGGATTTGATTGAGGTCATACCTGAATGGTCTAGCGGTTTTCCCTACTTTTTTCAATTTGAGTCTGAATGTGGTAATAAGGTGTTCATGATCTGAGCCACAGTCAGCTCCTCGTCTTATTTTTGTTGACTGTATAGAGCTTCTCCATCTTTGGCTGCAAAGAATATAATCAATCTGATGTCAGTGTTGACCATCTGGTGATGTCCATGTTTAGAGTCGTCTCTTGTGTTGCTGGAAGAAGGTGTTTGCTATGACCAGTGCATTATCTTGGCAAAACTCTATTAGTCTTTGCCCTGCTTCATTCCACATTCCAAGGCCAAATTTGCCTGTTACTCCAGGTGTTTCTTGACTTCCTACTTTTGCATTCCAGTCCCCTATAATGAAAAGGACATCTTTTTTGGGTGTTATTTCTAAAAGGTCTTGTAGGTCTTCATAGAACCATTCAACTTCAGCTTCTTCAGTGTTACTGGTTGGGGCATAGGCTTTGATCACCGTGATACTAAATGGTATGCCTTGGAAACGAACAGAGATCATTCCTTCGTTTTTGAGATTGCATCCAACTACTGCATTTTGGACTCTTTTGTTGACCATGATGGCTACTCCATTTCTTCTGAGCGATTCTTGCCCGCAGTAGTAGATATAATGGTCATCTGAGTTAAATTCCCCATTCCAGTCCATTTTATTTCTCTGATTCCTAGAATGTTGACGTTTACTCTTGCCATCTCTTGTTTGACCACTTCCAATTTGCCTTGATTCATGGACCTGACATTTCAGGTTCCTATGCAATATTGCTCTTTATAGTATCGGACCTTGCTTCTATCACCAGTCACATCCACAGCTGGGTATTGTTTCTGCTTTGGCTCCAACCCTTCATTCTTTTTGGAGTTATTTCTCCACTGATCTCCAGTAGTGTGTTGGGCACCTACTGACCTGGGGAGTTCCTCTTTCAGTATCCTATCATTTTGCCTTTTCATACTGTTCATGGGTTTCTCAAGGCAAGAATACTGGTAATACGTTGTGTTACCACAGTTCTTATACACTAAATCTGTCTTTCACTTTACTTTTCTTCTTTCTTTTTATTCAATACGTGCCCCAGACAAAGTCTTCATAATTTTGTCTATTAGCAATTATTTTCCACTCAGAATATCCATTTTGAAAGTAGGACAGGAATAGCATTGCTGTTATTAGATCAGATTCATGGTCTACATTATTGTTTTATACTTTTCACTGTGATTATATGTGATATGTTAGATAATTCTTTCTCAGCCTGAATCAATGAAATGATTCATTGAAACAAAATTGCCACTACCTTATAAGCAGCCCTACCAAATGGACTTCCCTGGTGGCTCAGATGGTAAAGAATAACCCTGCATTGTGGGAGACCTGGATTCGATCCCTGGGTTGGAAAGATTTCCTGTAGGAGGATATGGGAACCCACTCCAATATTCTTGACTGGAGAATCTCCTTGGACAGAGGAGCCTGGCAGGCTACAGTCCATGGGGTCACAGTCGGACATGACTGAGCAACTAAGCACACACCTACACATCAAATTAGAAAGTGGCCAGAAAATATGTTGAAGGCATCATGTGCAGTTCATATAATGGTAAATTGTACAAATGGAAACTAAAAGACTGCTTCTAAGTCATGTTCACTCAACAATAAGAGCTAATGTACATTGAGTAATTAATATAGCAGCTACTATACTAGCTGCTTTACTATTTTCCTCTCCTCCAACAATCTGATAAGCTAAATTCAGTCACTGCCAGCTTATAAATAAGGAAATAAGGCTTAGATTGATAACTATTAAAAGAAAAAAAACCTATTTCTTTACTCACAACAGTCTGACACCAAATGGGTGGATTTCCCACAAGAATTTCTTCAGTTCTTTGTGGACACCAACTGGGTGTCCTACATTTTAATTCAATTCCGAAACTACCTGAAATTACTCCAGACTTCACAGTTAAAAAGCTCAATCACGCAGGATTGCCTCCCCCAACACCACCTCAGAGGTCATTCACAAGTAGCAGATTTCTAGGTTTCCTTCACCCTGTCCAATTTGGTACAAAATCAGTGGTTGCCATGATCCCCTCCTCAGGTTCAATAATTTGCTGTAAGAGCTCACAGAATTCAGCAAAACACTGCGTTTTCAGTGTGTGCATGCTCAGCTGCTCAGTCATGCCTGACTCATTGCAATCCCATGTAACCTGTCAGGCTCCTCTTCCATAGAATTTTCCAGGCAAGAATACTAGAGTGGGTTGCATTTCCTACTCCATCGGATCTTCCTGACCTAGGGATTGAACATATGTCTCTTGTGTCTCCTATATCAGCAGGTGCATTCCTTATCACTGCACCACCCGGGAAGCCCAACTGTATTTGCTACTCCCTGTTTATAAAAACACAACTCAGGAACAGTCAAATGAAAGAGATGCATAGGGCAAGATATGGGTAAGGGGTACAGAGCTCCCATGTTCTCTCGAGACAGGCCACTCTCCAGGCACCTTAATCCTTCTGTGTTCACCACCCTGAAAGTTTTCCAAACCCCTTAAGTGTTTCTAGGGAGGTTCCATTAATGAGGTACAATTAATTAGATCATTCATCACTGGTGATTAACTCAACCCTCAGTCTTTCTCCCTTCTCTAGGGGTTGGGAGTAGGCTGAAATTTCCAACTCTCTAATCACTAGATCATTTCTTCTGGCAACCAGACTCCATCCTGAAGCTATCTAACCATCTACCAAGAGTCACCTGATGAACATAAACTCAAGTGTGATTTTAAAGTAAATTTTATGAATAACAAAAGACACTCTTTTCACCCTCATCACTCAGCATTTCTGAGTGATGCTCCATCTGAGCAACTGGGAGTGATCAAATATATATTTCTTACTATATCATAGTATCACACTTTTTAAGATCCATTGAATATATAAAAGGAAGAACCCCAACAGTGATAATCTGGCACTTAAAATACATACGATTTATTATATGTGCACAGGAATTTGGAAGGAGCTACATGACAACACCAGAATGAAGTCCTTTTGCTTCATGTCTACAAGATTTAGAACATTTAGAGACTTTCCTGAGGTTAAAAACTTGTGTGCTAGTGGTAGCTTACTTGGAAGTTTATCTCAGGAAGCACAGTTGAGACAGTGGAGTGATGAGACAGGAAGAGAAGAAAAATTTTAATTGTTTTATTAAATTAACTTTTGTAATGGACAACTAAGACCCCAGTCCTTAGGAACTCTGTGAATCCCCCCCAGGAACTCTGTGAAATATGCCTCAGACTTACATCACCCAAGAATAGGAAGTCCAAGGTTTTTACCAAACCCGGTTGAGGTTTACTATCATGGGTATCAATTTCCCTTAATTTCTAGGTTGTAGTTATCTGTGGTCTAAGTGACATTCAATGGCTTAGGAAGAAACCCTCAGGTACAAGTGCAAACTAACATTAAGGCACAAAGCTTGAGATATGACATTGGTAACACCCATGGAAATGACAGTCTTAGGCTGAATCAGGTAGACTGAGGACATCACGCTGCTGCTAAGTCGCTTCAGTTGAGTCTGACTCTGTGCGACCCCATAGACGGCAGCCCACCAGACTCCCCCTGTCCCTGGGATTCTCCAGGCAAGAATACTGGAGTGGGTTGCCATTTCCTTCTCCAATGCACAAAAGTGAGAAGTGAAAGTGAAGTCGCTCAGTTGTGTCTGACTCTTCGTGATGCCATGGACTGCAGCCCACCAGGCTTCTCTGCCCGTGGGATTTTCCAGGCAAGAGTCCTGGAGTGGGGGGCCATTGCCTTCTCCGGAGGACATCAGATGCATCTACTATTGTCATATTTTTCACATTTCCCAGGATGCCCCAGGGAACTCAAAGAGGCAGTCTCAGATATTTTAGATTTTTTCAAGGGAAACCCAATACCTCTTGGACACTATTTTACAAACTACTTTCATTTATATGTATTTTTTTCCAAATAGTTACTAAGTTGTCATGATATAAATATTTACACTTATTAAGGTGTTTGTTCACTATCTAATAAATAGCACTGTTAGAATTTTTTGTAGGGAACTAGCAATGGCATGAAAAGTATTGCTGAAGCATTAAGAGCATCCTGAACCAAGAATATTTGGGAACTCCTCTGCTACCGCACTATTACCTGTTGTAAACCACCCTGAAAAGGCAGGGTGGACCCTCATCAAAAGTTTGGTTTGTAAATTAAAATTGATAGTGCCATGCAAGTAGCAAGAGAGAATGAAAAGTTTTGTTAAGTCATATAATAAGGCTTTTTTTTTTTTTTTCTTTTTTGGCAGGGGAGTGGAGGGAAGTCCAAAAATGGCTTGAGAGAGCAAGGAGAGAAGTCTAGTTTGAAGTTATTATGTTGGTTCAGAACTGGAAGTAGGATGAGTATTTACACACGTGGCTTGAACCTCTCACTAGCTGCAAAGGTCAGAGTGGAGCACCTGGGTTTTTTCTTTTTTTTAAATCAGCTTGCCCAGATGTGGGACAAAGAGGTGAAAGGGAGGGTGAACCTTAAAAGCTGTCAGCAAATAACAAAATGGAGACATATACGATTATTTATTTCCACACTTTAATAAGTTATTACTCTTGGATTTAATCCAAACATACAGTGAATTAATGCCATATATATCATATATATATATATATGCCCATGCTCAGTCATTTCAGCTGTGTTCGACTGTTTGTGAACCTATGGACTGTAGCCTGCCAGACTCCTCTGTCCGTGGAATTCTCCAGCCAAGAATACTGCAATGGGTTTCCATCCCCTCCTCTAGGGGATCTTTCCCACCGAAGGTTCAAACTCACGTCTCCTACATCTCCTTCCTAAATTGCAGGTGCATTCAGTTAGACATTTGACTTATAGCTAAAAATATCCCTCAAAGGTTAAGCATCAAGCTAGATAACTCTGGTATGATATCCCATGATATTTATAATCTAAATGAAGACAGCTATAAAGGCAAACTAGAAATTGAATTAAAACTGTGGTAAATGACCTGCCTCTTGAGAAACCTTATGCAGGTCAGGAAGCAACAGTTAGAACTGGACATGGAACAACAGACTGGTTCCAAACAGGAAAAGAAGTACGTCAAGGCTGTATATTGTCACCCTGCTTATTTAAAATATATGCAGAGTACATCATGAGAAATGTTGGGCTGGAAGAAGCACAAGCTGGAATCCAGATTGCCGGGAGAAATATCAATAACCTCAGATATGCAGATAACACCACCCTTAAGACAGAAAGTGAAGAAAAACTAAAAAGCCTCTTGATGAAACTGAAAGAGGAGAGTGAAAAAGTTGGTTTAAAACTCAGCATTCAGAAAACTAATATCATGGCATCTGGTCCCATCACTTCATGGCAAATAGATGGGGAAACAGTGGAAACAGTGTCAGACTTTATTTTGGGGGGGGGTCCAAAATCACTGCAAATGGTGATTGCAGCCACGAAATTAAGACACTTACTCCTTGGAAGGAAAGTTATGACCAACCTAGACAGTATATTAAAAAGCAGAGACATTACTTTGTCCACAGAGGTCCGTCTAGTCAAGTCTATGGTTTTCCCAGTCATGTATGGATGTGAGAGTTGGACTATAAAGAAAACTGAACACTGAAGAATTGATGTTTTTGAACTGTGGTGTTGGAAAAGACTCTTGAGAGTCCCTTGGACTGCAAGGAGATCCAACCAGTCCATTTTAAAGGAGATCAGTCTTGGGTGTTCTTTGGAAGGACTGATGTTGGAGTTGAAACTCCACTACTTTGGCCACCTGATGCAAAGAGCTGACTCATCTGAAAAGACCCTGATGCTGGGAAAGATTGAGGGCAGGAGGAGAAGGGGACAACAGAAGATGAGATGGTTGGATGGCATCACCGACTCAATGGACATGAATTTGGGTAAACTCTGGGAGTTGGTGATGGACGAGGAGGCCTGGCATGCTGTGGTTCATGTGGTTGCAAAGAGGTGGACAAGACTGAGCAACTGAACTGAACTGAAATGTTATGAAGGCACAAGGAGGATGCTATGTTACAAAGCAACACAGATCTATGTTACAAAGATCTATTTCATAATACGTTGTCTTTTTAAGGCCTCACTAGGGAAAAAAGAAGACTTCTATGCTCAATCCTAAATAATGAGAAGGAGCTGATCGTACGGTGGAATAAGGGAAAATTGTTCAAGGCAAACTGAATATGGATAGAAGGCAGAGTTTGGAATGAGCAAAGTGAGTTCTGGAACTGAAGGAAATTTGGGATAATTAAAAATTAGTGTTTGAGGAGTAGGAATAGCATGCTGTGAGATTTGAGAACTGGAGAGGAGTTTGGCATTTATTTTGAGTCCTCTGGGAACCATTGAATGCTTTTTAAGCAAAGGAATAGACTGATTTTTTTTTAAAAGACCAAATAGGGCTATAGAAGTCTCTAAGTAGTATTACTGAAGAAAAGAATATGTTGTTGAAGGAAGAAAAATGCTATCATGAGAATGCAGAGAAAAAGTAATAGAAATATAATGCATTTTTCAAAATGAGGTATTAATACTGATGATATCTTTAAAGACTATTTTTTTTAATTGCATTACTCATGATCATCTAATACATGCTTTAGGAAAGATATAGATGGATTGGTAAAGAAGAGGAGATAATTATTTTTGTCAAAAAGATAAAGGGATTCCACACTAAAGATTAATGGACGAATGTGTGTTATATATGTGTAATCTACCTATCTATATAGAAAAAAGTTTGAGTGCAAATTAACTGTAGATATAATAGTTTGTCTTTAATACTCTATATTTAAAAACACTGATGTTAATTATAAAAATTTCTTATCAGAAATTAAGAGATTACTCATTGATTTCAGCGTGATCTAATAATAAAATCTCAATACAGTATGCTAATCACCTTTAAAAGATTGAGTTAGAATAGCTTTTATTTTTAATTTGTTGGGGATAATGAAAGGTAAGACAATGAAATTAAGTGTTAACTTGAAATGTTTAATATACACCTGGAGTCATGCTGCAAAAAGATAATTGATAAAAGGCACAACTTTGTTAGATACCTTGATACATTGATTACGTCTCACTTTTATTTTATTTTATTTTATTTTATTTTTTTGCTTCTCAACATTGTTTTTATTTTTATTTTTTTCTTTTCTTTTTTTTTTTAAATTTTAAAATCTTTAATTCTTACATGCATTCCCAAACATGAACCCCCTTCCCACCTCCCTCCCCATAACATCTCTGTGGGTCATCCCCATGCACCAGCCCCAAGCATGCTGTATCCTGCGTCAGACATAGACTGGCAATTCGATTCTTACATGATAGTATACATGTTAGAATGCCATTCTCCCAAATCATCCCACCCTCTCCCTCTCCCTCTGAGTCCAAAAGTCCGTTATACACATCTGTGTCTTTTTGCTGTCTTGCATACAGGGTCGTCATTGCCATCTTTCTAAATTCCATATATATGTGTTAGTATACTGTATTGGTGTTTTTCTTTCTGGCTTACTTCACTCTGTATAATCGGCTCCAGTTTTAAAATTAAATTAAAATTTAAAATTAAAGAATAGGAACATATAAAAGTATAAAATTTTAAAAGTATATTTATAAAACTAAAAGAATTTATAAAAGGCCAATTAAAAAACAGAATTACATAGACATTATAATTCAGTAAATTATCTGAATAATCTACAGATTTTATTTTTTAAGTAAGGGAACACATTCAGAGCATTCTTGCCTCATCATTGCAAAGAGTATATGTATTCAAAGCATTTATTAAGCTTAAATGTTTAATGATTTGATGACATCTATCATATATTTTCCATAATGCTTTCCAAATTTACTTACATGAGAATATGAATATATTTATTTCAAATACTTTGTCTCAAAAAACAGACATGCAACAAAAACACTTTTTAATATTTATATGTGCAAATGCATTTCATTTGGCATACTAATTTACATTTTAAAGTATCATATACTTATGTCATGTTTATTTTTATAAAACATGAGGAGTTGAAGTATAGCTATTAATCTCATCTTTCAAATGAAGGCATTAAGACTTAACAGATCTGAGGTCTCAAAACAAATTACTGAGAGAGAATCTCAGTCTTGGGCTTTCTAACTTTTTATGGCAACCAGTTAATGTGATGGATAACTTAGTTCCTCAGCTCTACATGTTTCCTTGTATTAAAGGTCCAATTGTTTTTTAAAGAATTTTTCTCCTCGAATGCATATTTCCAAATTCTCAGTTTTAACAATCAATCATATAGCAAATGGGGCTTCCCTCATAGCTCAGTCAGTAAAGAATCTGCCTGCAATGCAGGAGACCTGGGTTCGATTCCTGGGTTGGGAAGATCCCCTGGAGAAGGAAATGGCAACCCACTCCAGTATTCTTGCCTGGAGAATTCCATGGAAAGACCATGGGGTCCCAAAGAGTGAGACACAACTGAGTGACTAACACTTTCACTTTCATATGACAAATAGAAACAAAAACAGAAATTCAAGTTACATTTTCATGAAAACCTTTCAGAAAATTTGGTGAAGGCATCAGTGAGTAGTAACAGGCTCAGGAGATGAAGAAAATACCAAAGTATAAAATGAATATGAGGATAAAAAGTAACCTAATTTTTAAGGGAGAATCCTCAAAAAACTAAAGAAAATGCCAGTACCAGCCATGAGAGAATGGTGCTAAATAAGGATTGGTTGGAACCTGTTTAAGAATTAGTTTGATCCTTAGATTTGATTTCAGATCCATTACATGGATTGATTGCTCTACATACCCCACAGAAAGCTAGGGATTTATTCTTTGTAAAGGTAAAAGGACAGGCTACACATTGGGTACTGTTAGGTAGTTAGAATAAGAAATAGGAGCCCAAAATGTCAGTGGCTAAAAGACAAGGAAGGGAAAAGCTCACAGAAATAGAACAAAGGAAGGTCAAAGGAAGGTCTGAGGACCAGAGTGAGGACCTCAGGTAGAACAAACAGTGCTCCTGGCTAGCCCAATTTACATAGGGAAGGCCCAGGGGGAGGAAAAAACATAAAGTGAGGAGCCAAAGGGCCAGGGGTCTTTCTCTCCTGCGCACGCATGCATTCTCTCTCTCTTTCTCTCTCCCACTTCTCTTCGCGTCTTTGGCTTGGCATGCTCTCACACCTTGAGGATGTATTTTCTAAATAAAACTGATCTGTCCAAGAACTATAACACGGACTGTCCGAGAGCTGTGATGCACTGAGGGCTTTATCGTCCGTTGCTTCAAATCTTTGTTGTGACGAGACAGAACCGAGGAGATTACACTAGCCTGACAGTACCATAGCCTGAGCTGAGGACATGATTACAGTGCCCAAACAAGGAAATTCAATCAGTGTAAGAATGTCATATGCTGAATCCTAAGAGGGTCTAATCTCTGTGTGGTTGTAAGAACACTGGAAGCTAGTCCTTTACCATTTGGGCAGCACCATTGAGAGGATCTTTGCTAAGAAATAGGAAAAGATCACAAGAAAGTACCAAAAATTATTGATATAAAGAATTTTTAAACAAATACTACAACTAAAGCATCCTCAGTGATGCTCAAATTCAACAGAGACCAGCAACTCATTCAGAGATTTAGATTCAGTTCTTTGGAAAGATTTTGATGAAAGATTGTATTTAGAACATTAATGGGGGTAGGCTTGGTAGTTATATAACAATAAACAAAGGAAGAAGACAGAACTGGACAGAAGTTGATTTCAATGTAGTTGTAATTGATCTCTCAGGAGTTCTTGTAGGTGGGATAACTGAATTGTCTCCAACAAAGACTTAACAGCCATCCTCCCTAACACATCAATCAATCAGTTCTGCTACTGAGGATAACTGATCCCCAAGTGTCTCTGAACATCTGTGATCATATCCTTCAAGATGATATGACAGTTAATCTGCTGCAGTGAGTTAACTGGAGAGTTCGGAAAACAACTTGAGAGTAAAACTTGCCTTACTGTCACCTCTACCCAAAAATGGAATACTCTTTTCCAAGCAGATGAAAAGCTATGAGTGAGTGCAAGAGGCATTAGTCTGGCTCTATGATGATGGTGATTTAATGACATTGACATTGATGATTACAGATGTGATGGGAGAGGGGGCACGCACAATATAATCTTGGTTCAGTTCAGTCACTCAATTGTGTCCGACTCTTTGCGACCCCATGAATCGCAGCACACCAGGCCATTTATTTTTGGAGAACAGAGTATATTCAGAGAGAGTTATTTGCTGATTCAGTTAGAATATGTAGGACTGCATGAGAGCCAAAAGAGCAATACCTTATCAAACAAAGAGTGCATTGAAGAAAAATGAAAAGATAAAAAAATGGGAAATAAGGTAGAGCTCTTTAGATGACTTTTGAGAAATGGTTGGGGGAAAAAAAAGAAAATGGAGGTGTTTATCCTACGAGTTATGTAACACATGATCAATGCCTGTTGGGTAGGAATGCTTCTCCTACCACAGCCCCAATGATTAGAGCAAAATGGCAAATTTGACAAATTTGGAAAAATCTATCCTTTTCTATCTTTGATTAGAGGATTTTAGATTCCACTATGATGACTGTGATTTAGATAAAAGATACTTGAATGGTGAGTTGAAATCATCATGCCCTTACATAAGACCATCACATCTGAGAAAGGATGTTTGAAAGGATGTGATTTGCTCATTCTGGGCTTTCCAGATGGCTCAGTGGTAAAGAATCTGCCTGTCAATGTAGGAGACATGGGTTTGATCCCATGGACAAAGGAGCCTGGTGGCTATCATCCATGGGGTCACAAAAGAGTTGAACATGACTTGGCAACTAAAAATAACAACAACAATAATCTTCTTATTCAACCCCCAGGGTCTTGGCTTATTGTAATGATTTGAATGAATGACCTAGGAGTGGTATACAAAAATTCTTAGGATTGTGAGATACAGGTACTCAAAGTACAGTAATACTTAAAGAACATAGGAAATGTTGATTTGAAAAGTCTGTATTTGAAACTGTGAGGGTTGGATACACTATGGATGAGAGGAACAATGTAGGGGTAAACATATGAATTGGAATGTATGTCTGGAGATTTTATTTGGTGGTTATGTTACCTAGAAGAAAAGTTATGACAAACCCAGACAGCATATTAAAAAGCAGAGACATTACTTTGCCAATAAAGGTCCATATAGTCAAAGGTATGGTTTTTCCAGTAGTCTTGTATGGATATGAGAGTTGGACCATAACAGAGGCTGAGTGCCAAAGAGTTAATGTTTCCAAACTGCAGTGTTGGAGAAGACTCTTAAGAATCCCTTGTACAGCAAGGGGATCAAACCAGTCAATCCTAAAGGAAATCAACCCTGAATATTCAGTGGAAGGACTGATGCTGAAGCTGAATCTCCAATACTTTGGCTGTCTGATGCCAAGTGCCCACTCTTTGGAAAAGACCTTGATCCTGGAAAAGATTGAGGGTGGGAAGAGAAGTGGGTACAGAGGATGAGATGGTTGGATGGCATCACTGAGTCAACAGAGTTGAGTTTGAGCAAACTCTGGGAGGTAGTGAAAGACAGTGAAGCGTGGAGTGCTGCAGTCCATGGGGTCGCAGAGTGGGACACGACTGAGTGACTGAACAGCAACATCAAATGATACTTACATCAGTTGTGGTGCATAATTGAGTTGGGTGTAATTTGTGAATGGTGCATAAAGTTTTTGCCCTTTTCTCATAGATATCACCCAAGTTAACCTTCACACAGTTTGGACTGATCAAGCTGAATGGGAGCCACTGGAACTGTCCTAGCTTCCCTCACTAGTAAACATTTGGCTATGTAGAATTTCTGGAGGTCACTAAGAGATCACTGATCTTGTCAAGGAAATTGTGGTGGGAATATTGATTCATAATAATGTCCTGTTGAATGACACCGTCTGGCTAGTGCATAACACAGATGGTTCCTAGAAGTCAAAACTAGACTATGTAGTTTAAAGCAAGGTGGTTCTTCTATTTGTGTCAGCTCTTTCTGAAGTGATACAAACAAGCTATGTGATAAGTACATAGTTTGGCCAAAAGACCAAAGGGGTTGGTGCAAATTGTAACCTCATGTAAAGGAACTTAGGGGATATTTGCCATAGTAAAATTTGAATTTGCTGACTTACGTTCATAGTCTACTACAGTGCTACTAATCGAACTTTTTGATAATGATGGAAACATTCTTGAAATTCACTGGCAATACATTAGGCACTAACTACAAGTGACTATTGTGTATTTGAAGTGTAATTAATAGACTATCCGACTTTTTTAAATTAAATTTTATTCATTTAAATTTAAAAAGCCACTTGTGGCAGGTGACTTTCATATTGGACAATGCAAATTTGAAGGCACTAAAAACTATCAAAAGCCTGTGCTTAGTTGTTCAGTCATGTCCGACTCTTTGAAACTCTTTGAACTGTAGCCCACTAGGCTGCTCTGTCCAGGGGATTTTCCAGGCAAGAATACTGGAGTGGGTTGCCATTTCCTTCTCCAGAGGATGTTTGTAGGAGACAGGAAGAATAAAAGAAAAGCAGGCCCCAGCAAGGGCCACAAAAGAAATTTATAATTATTGATAAACTGGATACTATAAGGCATGAGACTCTTGGAACAAATCCAGAGGGAATAGTTCATAATCTTGAAAACAAGATATGATCCTGGGGTTAGAAAACCGACCCAGACTGTTTCTCAACTGGTATGTTACATATCTGGTAGAAAATCTATAGATAAGAATATTAGTCTTAGTTACTGATTTGTTATTGATTACCATTTCCTAATTACTCAGTGATTAATGATCATTTTGTTCTTTGGCCCTGAAGGCCACATGAGTTATAGTTTCACTCCCCGCATATTCTTTCATTCATGGCTGAAAGTATAATAAAGCTGGCTTGGATTCAGTTTCGTCACCTTCACCTTGGAGTGGTGTTGGACCCCTGATCCTCACTTTTCTCTAAATTCTTGTGTCTCATTTCTCATTCTCTCACTGTGTATTGCGCTTTTGGAAACCCTGCTTGTTGAGCTGGTCTCGACAGATGTTTCCAATCCAGGGCTTGAACCCATGTCTCTGTGTCTACTGCACTGCAGGCAGACTCTTTACCTGCTGAGCCATCCAGATTTAGCATCAAGAACATATTTGTACACTCTATTGACTATATTATGATAATTGCATCATCAGAGGAAGAAACTCAGGAAGAAGAAAAAACTATAGGGACATATATGACAAATAGAGCCTGGTTCATCAATCTAGCTAATATAACAAAGCCCAGACTGATTTGTGTATTCCTGGGAATGATATGGAATAGAGCAGAGACAGTAATCAAATCATTAAAAATAAATTACCTCTAACATCTTTGCAATAAGCAAGAATTCTGGAAAATTACAGAGTATTTGAATTTGGCAAAATCCCTTCCCTAGGAATTCTTTTTTACCACAATGTTGAGTCACAATGCCACCAAAGATATATCTAATTTGAAGAAATTTTGAGAGGAAATTAATGATTTAAAACAAAAACTAAAATTAGAGTGATAGCACAAACTGACTTGGAACCTATGAATCAACTGTTCAGATGAAATTTGCCATCTACACAATAAGAATAAATATATAGTAGCCTTTGGCAGAAATTTAATAGGATTCCTTAAGGGAACCTATTTGCTTCTCTCTCTTCCTGAGATAGACTTCCCTGGTGGCTCAGACGGTAAAGCGTCTGCCTATAATGCGGGAGACCCGGGTTTGATCCCTGGGTTGGGAAGATCCTCTGGAGAAGGAAATGGCAACCCACTCCAGTACTCTTGCCTAGAAAATCCCATGGATGGAAAAGCATGGTAAGCTACAGTCCATGGGGTCGCAAAGAGTTGGACACTTCTTGAGATACCTGCTCATATAACCCATTTGAAATACAATTGATAACTTATAAACCACTCCCACCATTGAAGGACATCAGATAACCTTCAAGATGTCTTGGTTAATATCAGAAAGGTTTTTGAGGGGAGTGACACAACAAAGCACATTGATAAAATAGAAATGGTGTTGTCAAACAAATACTAAAGGGAAAATTCATCATCTACAGTATATATGACCACTGGTGTTGGAGAAGACTCTTGAGAGTCCCTTGGACTGCAAGGAGATCCAACCAGTCCATTCTAAAGGAGATCAGTCCTGGGTGTTCTTTGGAAGGAATGATGCTAAAGCTGAAACTCCAATATTCTGGCTACCTCATGTGAAGAGTTGACTCATTAGAAAAGACTCTGACGCTGGGAGGGATTGGGGGCAGGAGGAGAAGGGGGCGAGAGAGGATGAGATGGGTGGATGGCATCAACGACTTGATGGGCATGAGTTTGAGTAAACTCCGGGAGTTGGTGATGGACACGGAGGCCTGGTGTGCTGCAGTTCATGGGGTTGCAAAGAGTCGGACATGACTGAGCGACTGAACTGAACTGAACTGACAGTGTATATGAGCAAGTTGTCATTCTGTTCATCAGGCAAGTACTAGATCTCTTTGAGAACTCTCTGTTCCCATTACTCTGTGGTCTGAGTCCCATGACGTCTCAAAAGAGATTAAGCAAACTTCTCTGAATTGAAGGTTTCAAAGCTATTCGGAAAATAGCAGTCATAGCTGTCTGTGTGTATGTGCACACATGCACTCAGCTGCTCAGTCATGTCCAACTCTTTGCCACCCCACAGATTGTAGCCTGCCAGGCTCCCTAACAGGGGGGATATTTTTGAACAAGAATACTGAAGTGGGTTACCATTTCCTCCTCAAAGGATCTTCCTGACCTAGGGTTCAAGCCCATATCTCCTGCATCTCCTGCATTGGCAGGCAGATTCTTTACCACTGAGTCACCTGGAAAGCTCAGCAGTAATAATAAGCAAATGGCAAAATCTCAAAAGAGCAAGCTGAAAAATGGGCAGAGTTGAGAGATATCTATTTAACTGTGAATGAAGGTAGGACCCTACTTTTTGGGTACTATTTATATATTCACCAGATCTTGATGTGTATGCAGTAGCTTTGTTATGTGGCTAAATGTGAGGTTGTAGATGATGACTAGTTTAAAAACACACACACACACACACACACACACACACACACACACACACACAAACAAAAACTCTTACAGGCCACCTAAGTAACAGAACTTAAAGAGTTAAAATAGGTCATGTGGATGTCCACCAAAAAAATTTCAATGGTGACCCAAAAGAGGATTGAAATGCTAAGGCAGATATTTAGTAAGATAGCTGGGTTCATGATATAGGTGTTTATGTAGGTATTCAGGCCTTGTACCAGGAGGCTGAAAGAACACTGGGCATCTGAGAAAGAATCTAAACCCAATGACAATAAAAAAGGAAATTGCTTTACACATTTTACTGACACTAAATGGTGAGGAAAACATAATATGAGCTGGACATACCATATTCCTTATCACTCTCTGACTGTTGGCCTTGTAGGAAATTGGAATAGATGATTGAAACACTATTTATTCAAAAAAGGTGGTGAAAAGGTTTAGTGCTGAATTAGTAAGTCAGATTAGTATGTTGAATTGGAGAATTGAATGGGAGAAAAAATTAAGTAAGGACTTGACTAGAAGGCAGAAAGTGAAGTGGCAGTAAATATCCTCTTGATGAAAGTGAAGGAGGAGAGTGAAGAAGCTGGCTTAAATTTGAACATTCAGAAATCTAAGATCATGGCATCTGGTCCCATCATGTCATGGCAAATAGATGGGAAAACAATGGAAACAGTGACAGACTTTATTTTCTTAGGCTCCAAAATCACTGCAGATGGTGACCACAGCCATAAAATTAAAAGTCACTTACTCCTTGGAAGAAAAACTATGACAAACCCAGACAGCATATTAAAAAGCAGAGACAATTACTTTGCTGAAAAAGGTCTATGTAGTCAAAGATCTGGTTTTCCAGTAGTCATGTATGGATGTGAGAGTTGGACTATAAAGAAAACTGAGTGCTGAAGAACTGATGCTTTTGAACTGTAGTGTTGGAAAAGACTCTTGAGAGTCCCTTGGACTGCAAGGAGATCAAACCAGTCAATCCTAAATGAAATCAATCCTGAATATTCATTGGAAGTACTGATGCCTAAGCTGAAGCTCCAATGTTTTAGTCACCTGGTACAATGATCTGACTCCTTAGAAAAACACTTATGCTGGGAAAGATTGAAGACAGGAGGAGAAGGGGACAACAGAGGACAAGATGATTGGACGGCATCACAGACTCGATGGACATGAGTCAGACATGAGTCACAAAAAGTCAGACACAGCTGAGCGATTGAAATGAACTACTAGAAGGGTTTGCAGGGTCAGAAAATAGCAATGAGAGGATGGAAGTGGATTTAGTTTTGCAAGTATGTATATTTTCTACTTCACAACATTTTAGTTTTGTTTGACCTGAGAATCTTGAGCATAAAGTTACCTAAAGAGAATAGCAATGTCCAAAACAGAACACATTATTAAATTCAACAGATCACATTTCTAAAGACATGACCCATAAATTCACCCCATGTAAACAAATATGCAGATGACACCACCCTTATGGCAGAAAGTGAAGAGGAACTAAAAAGCCTCTTGATGAAAGTGAAAGAGGAGAGTGAAAAACTTGGCTTAAAGCTCAACATTCAGAAAACTAAGATCATGGCATCTGGTCCCATCACTTCATGGTAAATAGATGGGGAAACAGTGTCAGACTTTATTTTGGGGGCTCCAAAATCACTGTAGATGGTGATTGCAGCCATGAAGTTACAAGACGCTTACTCCTTGGAAGGAAAGTTATGACCAACCTAGATAGCATATTCAAAAGCAGAGACATTACTTTGCCAACAAAGTTCTGTCTAGTTAAGGCTATGGTTTTTCCAATGGTCATGTATGGATGTGAGAGTTGGACTGTGAAGAAAGCTGAGCACCGAAGAATTAATGCTTTTGAACTGTGGTGTTGGAGAAGACTCTTGAGAGTCCCTTGGACTGCAAGGAGATCCAACCAGTCCATTCTAAAGGAGATCAGTCCTGGGTGTTCTTTGGAAGGAATGATGCTAAAGTTGAAACTCCAGTACTTTGGCCACCTGATGTGAAGAGCTGACTCATTTGAAAAGACTCTGATGCTGGGAGGGATTGGGGGCAGGAGGAGAAGGGGACGACAGAGGATGAGATGGCTGGATGGCATCACAGACTCGATGGATATGAGTTTGAGTGAACTCCGGGAGTTGGTGATGGACAGGGAGGCCTGACATGCTGTGATTCATGGGGTCGCAAAGAGTCGGACACAACTGAGCGACTGAACTGAACTGAAACAAATTAAAGGTAACTGTAAATTTAATTCTATTACCCAGGCATAAGGGTCAGGTCTCTGAGTCTTTACCTTTATAATACCTTGACATCTATCAGGGTGTGAAACCAAAGGATGTATCAGTAAATCTGCTGTTGGATATGGGCTCTGAGGGTAAATTGTATGCCTCTTGATTTAGAAAGGGTTTTCTCAGTGACTGAGCAGTAAAGAATCCTGCAACACAGGAGACACAGGGACATGGGTTCAATCTCTGGGTTGGGAAGATCCCTTGAAGGAGGAAATGGCAACCCACTCCAGTGTTCTTGCCTGGCAAAACCTCAAGGACAGAGGAATCTGGCAGGCAACTGTTTATAGGGTTCAAAAAGTCGGACATGACTGAGTGACTGTGCATGTAATTTAGAAAGCCCAACTGTGGGATGATAGTGAAGATGTAAACAGGTAATAAATGGAAAGCAAAGATGGGCAAGAGTATTGCAGAGAGAAAAAGTGCTTATATAACTGGATTTCTATCTAGTAAAGAATGTAATCATTGTTTCTGCATGGAAACATCAAAGCAAGAGAAAAAAAAAAAAAAGAACTTAGCTATAATTTTTGGATCTAGTGTTGACTACTGGCTGATGTATGGAGAAGTCCTCAAACTTATTTATCCAGAAAAGAATATTGAAATCATGTTTACATGTTTATTTTCAAATATTCCCTGAAGTCTCTACTTGAATAATCTGTAGGAAAAAAAATGATACGATACCCCCTGATGACTCAGCGTATGTGAAGTCACCTGCAACTGTCTCTGATTCACGTTTTGTATGTTATGATTATCATTCTAGTTACTCATTACCACAATTTATCACCATTTGCTCAACATTGGGGTTTTTTGATAAATATGCATAACTTTTATTTAGTATGTTATTTCTATTTGCACCACAATGTTTTCCTTAGTTGTTCTTTCTTTACTTTTTTTTTTAAGTAGGAAGAACATTCTAAATGACTGTAGTAGATTTATAAAGTATGACCACTATGTGACATCCAGAAAAAAGGAACTTTGAAATGACTGTCCTCCAAGTTTCTACTTTAAATGTCTTTTTATAACCATCTGTCTTCCTACTATTTATTACCAGAATGTACCAGAGTGATTCAGTCTCTTGATGATATACTTACTGACTTTCAAATCAGAGAAAGGGAAACTTCACTAGATTATTCAGTTTCAAGTTCTTACATATAGATTTACAAGCAGCTAAATGTTTCATGAAAAGGCCCATCTAGAGCTTCAGGGTACCTGTAACCCCCAGGAATGCATTTCAAAATATATGTCTGTGGAGTATTCTGCTGAGAAGTAGGGTACCAATCTAGTACCAATAAAGTGCCAAGTTTGACGAGCTCAGTTTCTTCCTCTTTCAGCTTCTGAAAGTCCCAGGTATTCCTTGGCTTGGGCAGCATAACTACAATGTATGCCTACCTCTGTCTTCGCACAGTATTTTTTTCTTTTTTTACTCATATAGGAAATTGGCCTACACATTTTAATCTGCTTTGGGACTATAGGATTGGTCACAGGGTAGAAACAGAGTCAATGATTATAATGACTTGCTGAACAGAAGGAAGTAGGTGGATTCTGGAGTCAGATATGCCAGAATTTGGGAGCCTCCACTATATGCTAAGGGCTATATGATTTCTCACAGTTACTTATCTACAGATTCAGAGCTTCAGTTTCCTCTTGTTTAAAAGAGCAATAATAATACTTCCTTCTTATAGTGGCTTCCTTAGTGGCTCAGACGGTAAAGAATCTGCCTACAATGAAGGAAACCCAGGTTTGAGCTCTGGGTCCAGAAGATCCTCTGGAGAAGGGAATGGCAACCCACTCCAGTATTCTTGCCTGGAGAATTCCATGGACAGAGGACCCTGGTGGGGTATAGCCCATGGGGTCACAAAAAATCAGACACTGCAGAGTGACTAACAGTTAGGTATTATTCAGTAAGCTATTATGTGGGAAAGCTCCAGGTTGCTTTACTGACACCTAATAAGTAGTCAAGTAATAACTATTTTCCTTTTTCCATTCTCTGTCTTTAATAAACATATACATCTTAACAATATCTGAGCAAGAAAGGCAATGTGAAAGAATGCTCAAACTACTGCACAATTGCACTCATCTCACACTAGTAATGCTCAAAATTCTCCAAGCCAGGCTTCAGCAATACGTGAACCATGAACTTCCAGATGTTCAAGCTGGTTTTAGAAAAGGCAGAGGAACCAGAGATCAAATTGCTGCTGGATCATCGAAAAAGCAAGCGATTTCCAGAAAAACATCAATTATGTTACTATATGAAGTAATTAAGCCACTGAAACACATTTTTTCTCATCTCTAAGTATTAATAGTCTCTTAATCAATAAGATTTACATCTGAACTACCACTGCCCTTGCAAGTAAAGAAAACTGACTAATTAAAGAGGAACTGAACACAAATTTTCAATTTTGGTAGAGACAAAAAAATACAACAGTTACACTTTGATTAAGTATACCACACACAATGAGTGCCAAGAGTTATAAATATTAAACACTTTAATAATTTACTTGGTGTTCTATTCAAACTTTCTGGTTTCAATTTTTTTTAAAAAAAGAATATTACTTCTTTCAATAGAAACATTTGTTACAAAGTTTAGAAAAATCAATAGAGTCAGTTACAAATAATTGCTTGATTTATTGCTGAGTGGCTGATTTTCATTGAAAGTAAGATAAAATTCAAACAATACAGTTGATTTAGAAAGGACATAATTCCTCACTCTTTATATTTTAGATTTTTTATTATGCATAAATCTAAACTCTTTAAATATACTCAAGTTAAGGCTTCTTTATTCTAAAAAAAACATTTAAAGGTAGCTCTGAATTCTGAACATTAGATTGATTAAAGAACTGTATGAAGGGAAATTTATAAGAATACATCCCAGCTTTATTTCAGCTTTATGAGTGTAACATTTTGTTTGTGGGCATAAATTATAAAGCAGTCCATTAGCTAATTAGATAATTTTTAAAGACAAATCTTCTCTCCCTGAGCAAATTTCAAATCATTATACTATACAATTTTAATGTTCAAAATCCTTTGTGAACCAACCAATTGGATACTATGAGAATTCTAGAATATATATAGTCTTCCTTCTTGAATCAACTAAACATAATTTAGTTTTAACTCTATTAATTCAGAAACCAGTAAGAGTCCCCATTTTAACACACATGTTAAACCAGAAGTAAGTAAAAATTATTTTCTTACAAGAGACTGTGTACCTTTGTATGGAACTTTATAATATTAGTTCAAGCTCTTTTTTACTACATGATCTCCTCCAATCCTCAGAGAGACATTATTACACTTGGTTTCATTCTTTTTAATTAAACTGTATCTCATAGGACTCTTTTGAATTGTAGAATTGTGAGTACACAGGTCCCATATATCTAGAACCCAGTTTTCCCTGTTATTAATGTTTTACATTTGTAAGAAATCTTTGTGACAGTTCATGACCAAGATTAGCACATTATTATGAACTAAAAGAATGAAAAAGTTGGCTTCAAGCTCAACATTCAGAAAAGGAAGATCATGGCATCCGGTCCCATCTCTTCATGGGAAATAGATGGGGAAACAGTGGAAACAGTGTCAGACTTTATTTTTGGGGGCTCAAAATCACTGCAGATGGTGACTGCAGCCATGAAATTAAAAGATGCTTACTCCTTGGAAGAAAAGTTATGGCCAACCTAGACAGCATATTCAAAAGCAGAGACATTACTTTGCTGACTAAGGTCCGTCTAGTCAAGGCTATGGTTTTTCCTGTGGTCATGTGTGGATGTGAGAGTTGGACTGTGAAGAACGCTGAGCGCCGGAGAATTGATGCGTTTGAACTGTGGTGTTGGAGAAGACTCTTGAGAGTCCCTTGGACTGCAAGGAGCTCCAACCAGTCCATTCTGAAGGAGATCAGCCCTGGGATTTCTTTGGAAGGAATGATGCTAAAGCTGAAACTTTATAGCCACCTCATGTGAAGAGTTGACTCATTGGAAAAGACTGTGATGCTGGAGGGATTGGGGGCAGGAGGAGAAGGGGACAACAGAGGATGAGATGGCTGGATGGCATCACTGACTCGATGGACGTGAGTCTGAGTGAACTCTGGGAGTTGGTGATGGACAGGGAGGCCTGGTGTGCTGCGATTCATGGGGTCGCAAAGAGTCAGACACGACTGAGCGACTGAACTGAACTGAATGGTTTCTTTAGATTTCATTACTTTGTACTTACTGTCCTTCACAGTTCCAGGATCCTACGTAGGGTAACATATTATGTTTAGTTGTCAGGTCTCTTATGTTCCTTTCTCTGTGGCAGTTCTGGCATTTTCCTTGTTTCAAATGACCTTGAAAGTTTTTAAGGGTACTAGTCAGAATGTCCTACAATTGGCATATTTTCCTTATGCTAAAGCTAGGGTTACAAGTTATTGTGAGGGAGATCAAAGATTCTATGTCTAGATTCATTTGTCTCCATATGGATAATCCAATTTTCCAGGACCATTTGTTAAAAGACTGTCATTTCTTCTCTTTGCTCCTTTCTCAAAGATCAGTTGATTATATCTGTGTGTCTATGTCTCAGCTTTCTACTGTGCTGCATTGATTTATATGCTTGTTCTTTCATCAATCTGTATCGTCTTAATTACCATAGTTTCAGATGTCTTGAAGTTCAACTTTGTTCCTTTTATAAATGTGCTGGCTATTTTGTCTTTCCATGTAAACTTTAAAATCAGTTTACTGATAACTCATAAAATAGCTTGTTGGTTTTGCCATATATATAACTTTAAATTAAAAAAATTAAAAAAATTTAAATAAAATAAAAATAGCTTGTTGGGATTTGTATTGAGATTGACTTGGGAAGAATCAACATGTTAACAACATTGTCTTCTGATTAATGCATGTAATATCTCTTAATTTATTAAGTTCTTTTGACCTTTCAGCTTTAGATTTTTTTCTTATATTAAATTGGCACATTTTATTATATTTACATGTATTTCAGATAACGGGACATATTATACATGTGTTATTTTTAATTTCAAATTCCAATTGTTCATTCAGCTCAATTCAGTCACTCAGTTGTGTCTGACTCTTTGTTATCCCATGGACAGCAGCACCCCAGGCTTCCCTGTCCATAACTAACTCCCAGAGCCTACTCAAACTCATGTCCATCAAGTCAGTGATGGCCATTCAACCAAATCATCCTCTATTGTCCCCTTCTCCTCCTGACTTCAATTTTTCCCACCATCAGGGTCCTTTCCAATGAGTCAGTTCTTCCCCTCAGATATGTCCATTGCAGGCATTTTTAAAAAGCGGTGCAATTAAAAGACACTTGCTCATTGGAAGAAAAGCTTTGACAAACCTAGACAGC
This sequence comes from Ovis aries, assembly GCF_016772045.2. Lineage (NCBI taxonomy): Eukaryota > Metazoa > Chordata > Mammalia > Artiodactyla > Bovidae > Ovis > Ovis aries. Next base: position 66,874,751 of record NC_056062.1, on the reverse strand, counting down.
ATATTTAAAAGGAGAGACATTACTTTGCTGACAAATGTTTGTCTAGTCAAAGCTACAGTTTTTCCAGTAGTCACATATGGATGTGAGAGTTGGACTATAAAGAAAGCTGAGTGCCGAAGAACTGATGCTTTTGAACTGTAGTGTTGAAAAAGACTCTTGAGAGTCTCTTGGACTGCAAGGAGATAAAACCAGTCAGTCCTAAAGGAACTAAGTCTAGACCTAGTTAGCTCTAGGTCTTGTTTTTGCTGACTGTATAGAGCTAAAAAATGCTAATAATCATCTGAAACTTCAGTGAGTTGTAATCTTTCTGTAAAAGTAACATTAAATATCACCGAACACATATCACCATAATAAAAATAATAAGGAAAATTTTTGAGATATTGTGAAAATTACCAAAATGTGATACAGAGACATGAAGTGAGCAAATACTGTTGGAGAAAATGGGGAAGATAGATTTGCTTGATGCCGATTTGCCACAGTCCTTCATTTGTGGGGGAAAAAAGTACAGCAATGTCTGCAAAGTTCAGTACAACAAAGCACAATAAAACAAGGTATATCTATATTCTGTCTGCAATGGAGTACCTGAAATTCTATATAATAAAAATGTTTATAATATTCTTTTACATTTTCACAATCATTTTCTTTTTGTGTGTGTGCAAACAATACTGATTTAACGTGGCCAATTTTTCCCATTACATGTATTGTGATGTAGACTTCCTGAGATGAAGGTGGTTCTGCCATTAACTGTGTCACTTAAGTAATTTATTTAATCTTTATACACATTAATCTCTTCATCTATAAGGTAAAGATGATAGTAATACCTGCTTTGTAGGGTTTGTATTGGGATAAAATGCATTAATATATTACACAAAGCCTGTAGCTTCTACTCCGTAGAAAATAATATTGACATGTTAACTATTATTGTCTCTAAATGCATGCTAAGAATAAAAAATTCTTTCTCTTCCAAAAGATTTATAAATAGTCTATTACGCCTGTTGTTTGTTCAGAACTTTATTCTTCATGTGGAAATATTTAATTAGTCCATGCTTCTACATATTTTAATGTATAGAATGATTTCTGAGTTTTCATTCATTGTTGCTCTAAATAGCCAATCCATTTTTTACATGATTTCAGAAAATATTTTTTCATTTATAACTTTCATTTTTGCTTGATTTTACTTACATTAATTTTTAAAAGGTCTTTGTGGAGGTTCAATATTTCTCTAGGTTATGATAGCTGCAAAATGTGATATAGCAGGGGTCCCCAACTTCTGCACCATGAACCTTACTGTTGGGATCTAGGCCACACAGCCAGAGGTGAGCAGTGAGCAAGTGACCAAGCTTCATCTGTATTTACAACCATTCTCTATGGCTTGCATTACTGCCTGAGCTCTACCTCTTGTCAGATGAGTGGTGGCATTAGACTCTCATAGAAGTGTGAACCCTAATCTTAAATTCAATAAAAAATTCTGAGATTGCCACAAAATAAAAATAAAGTGCACGATAAATGTAATGTGCTTATATCATCCTGAAATCACCCCTACCACCCCACCCTGGTCCTTGGAAAATTGTCTTCCTTGAAATCGGTCCCTGGTGCCAAGAAGGTTGGGGATTGCTGTGATAAAGGATTCCACCCATTTTCTGACTTGAAATTGAAGTGGAAACTTTAAACACAACTAACAGAATAAAAGAAGTTAAAGTGTTAGTCTCTCAATCCTGTCCTACTCTTTGCAATCCCATGGAGTATAGCCTGCCAGGCTCCTCTGTTCATGGGGTTCTCCAGGCAAGAATTCTGGAGTGGGTAGCCATTCCCTTCTCCAGGGGATCTTCTGGACCCAGGAACTGAACCCAGGTCTCCCACATTGCAAGTAGATTCTTTACATAATTATTTGAAAAGTTGTAGTGTAAAATACAATGTCCCAGGTCTTTGTAGTGATCAGTTTGAGACATAATTCTTTACGATCTTTTATTTACAGAATAAAAGCCTTTTCTGTTGGCTCAGCAGGCTTCACTGGTGACTCAGACAGTAAGGAATCCGCCTGCAAATGTCAGAGAACTGGGTTTAGATCCCTGGGATGGGAAGATCTCTTAGAGGAAGGCATGGCAACCCATTCCAGTATTCTTGCCTGGAGAAACCCATGGACAGAGGAGCCTGGTGAGCTACAGTCAATAAGGTTGCAAAGAGTTCGAACGACTGAGAGAATAAGCACAACTGTTGGCTCAGCAGTAAAGAACCTGCCTGCCAATGCAGGAGAGGAGGGTTTGATCCTTGGGTCAGGAAGATCCCTTGGAGTAGGGAATGGCAACCCAATCCAGTATTCTTGCCTGGAGCATCCCATGGACAGAGGAGCCTGGTTGGCTACAGTCCCTGGAGTCACAAAAGAGTCAGACGTGACTTAGAGACTAAACAACAACAACAACAAAATAAAATATAAGACCTGATTTGAGTCTTGATGCTGAGAGGAGAGTCGGCTTCAGTTCTGTTGACCTTTGAACTGAGCATTAGCCAAATGAAAATGGGAGGTCTTAAATTCCTAATCTTATGCTGCCTTACTCTACCTCATTACCTGAAATTCCTAATGTGTTAAATAAACATAATTATTTGAAAAGTTGTAGTGTAAAATACAATGTCCCAGGTCTGTGTAGTGGTCAGTTTGAAACATAATGAGTTTATTTTTATCATGTGTACTTTTTTTTAGCTCTGATAGAAGAGCAGTCTCTTCTTAACTCATGGTAGATATCTTAGATTAATAGCAAAGATTCATTCTAGATCTGAATTATACATCTTTTCCAGCTCTGACTTTTCTCTGTTAACCTCTGAGAATTATGACAAGAAGTTATATAACTTAGTTATGAAGGCATTCCTTTATTCCTGAAAGAGGAGTTGAGGATATTTGATTTGCAAAATCACTCACAGGATCCTTTGTCATGCCATATTTATAAGGCTTGGAAAGATATTCTCAATTTCTAAGTCTTGAGCATATTTTTTTTTCATCTAATCTGTACCATAAATAAATAATATTTATTTCTTATGGAAGTAGAGAGAATATTTCCCAAGAAAAATACTCATAGTTTGATGGCAGTAGGGATTTTAGATATGGCAATTGTCAAAAAAAACAATACCATATAATTACATTACTGCAGCAACCATATATGGGGATAAAAGATGAAGTGACAGAAACAATCACTTTACATCCTAGGTTTTTGCTGAGTCATTTTAACAATGTACAAAAATAAACAATAAACATGACTTATAAAAACATCCAAACTGCAGGCTGTTTATTTTTCTTCTATAATTTTTCAGTTCAGTTCAGTTGCTCAGTCATGTCTGACTCTTTGCGACCCCATGAATCGCAGCACGCCAGGCCTCCCTGTCCATCCCCAACTCCCGGAGTTCACTCAGACTCACGTCCATTGACTCTGTGTTGCCATCCAGCCATCTCATCCTCTGTCGTCTCCTTCTCCTCCTGCCCCCAATACCTCCCAGCATCAGAGTCTTTTCCAATGAGTCAACTCTTCGCATGAGGTGGCCAAAGTACTGGAGTTTCAGCTTTAGCATCATTCCTTCCAAAGAAATCCCAGGGCTGATCTCCTTCAGAATGGACTGGTTGGATCTCCTTGCAGTCCAAGGGACTCGCAAGAGTCTTCTCCAACACCACAGTTCAAAAGCATCAATTCTTTGGTGCTCAGCTTTCTTCACAGTCCAACTCTCACATCCTTACATGACCACTGGAAAAACCACACCTTGATTAGACAGACTTTTGTTGGCAAAGTAATGTCTCTGTTTTTCAATATGCTGTCTATGTTGGTCATAATCTTTCTTCCAAGGAGTAAGCGCCCTTTAATTTCATGGCTGCAGTCACCATCTGCAGTGATTTTGGAGCCCCACAAAATAAAGTCTGACACTGTTCCCACTGTTTCCCCATCTATTTTAGTTGAAGAATTCTCATTGGAATACAAAAAGAATGAGCATGTTCCCTAGAAGTCAAATACTTTAACTAAATGTTGATATCATTTTGATGTAAATTCTAATTTTCTTGAATTCCCTGACCTCTCCAAAATAGGGTCAACTTTATACCTGGGTTCAAATGGCCGGGGAGCCTGTGTTGTCACAAGCCAGCAATAGTGGCACTGAGATCAGGGATGTTCCCCAGAGGCCCCAAGGTCTCGTCTTACACCATGGAGACACAGGAAGAAGATTGCTGAGCTGAGCATCAGGATCCGTTCAGTTCAGTTCAGTTCAGTCGCTCAGTCGTATCTATAATTTTTAGGGTCCTTAATTAGCCTTGTGTGCTAAGTTGCTTCAGTAGTATCTGACTCTTTGAACCCCATGGGCTACAGTCTTCCAGGCTCCTCCATCCATGAGACTCTCCAGGCAAGAATACTGGAGTGGGTTGACCATTTCTTTTTCCAGGGGATCTTCCTGACCCAGGGATTGAACCAGGGTCTCCTGGACTGCAAGCAGGAGCTACAGGGAAGTTCCCTAATTAGCCTTAGAACAATTCAATAGGCAATTAGGAATTTGAACCCTTTCGTATTTCTTTAGAATAAATGTTAAAGACAGAATCTGGCGTATAAAGTGGAAATATAAAAAGAAGAAGATATTCTTAAAATAATAAAAGCATACACGTAAATATTTATAAAATTGTTCAATGTTATATTTAGAAGGGTTCATAACTCCTTTTATGATTAAAATTATTTACAGTCATAAAACCATTTAGAAGTGCCTAGATATTTCAAGTGTAATAAGTACAGGCTCACTATTCTTAAAGAAAACTTCATGTGCACAATATTGCATTTATGCATTAGCATTTGACTATGCACTTAAGTTCCCAAATGATACATTTTCTTTTCACAAAGTCATTTTACTGCATGAAAATCTCAGTACTATCCTGGAATACGAAAATGCATTAGTTTAAAAATAAAGATGAATCACTTGTGTTTAAAAATCAATTTGAATGTTCTGGGGTAAATTGTATCATTGCTACAATTCACACCTGTCAAAAATCACTGATTTCTCTGAAACAAAAAACAAAACTGACAGATTTGAAGACAATTTCTGTATCTGAATATTTAACTGCATTTTTATTCCCACTCTGGTTAATCATATCTTAATTTGTCATTTAAAATATTTTAATACACCAGTTTGTTATCTTTAGGCACAAATATATTAAATAAAATAATTCAAGAAATGTTATATTCATGATTCTTTTTTATTCTTGAAAATAATCTGAGAGATGGGTCAATTTGTTACACACTGCATTTTTATATTTGTGAAAAATACTAGTGTTCTGTTAAATATTTTTTAATACAATGAAAAGTCTAGATTTTAAGAAATCTATACATTAGATGCAGTAAGGTAGAATATTAAGAACTTCATATCAGACAGAAATAAATTTGGAAATTTTCAATAAAACATTCTCAGTATATTCCAGCTTTGGTCAAGCACATTGTAAATCCATGATCATTTTTGAATATAAAAGATAATTAAAACTCAAAACAAAGGAAAACACATGATTTTTAGATAATGGATGTGTTCTTTAAGAGTTACTAAGAGTATATACATCCTTGATTTTGATTTTGAAATTAAAAATCATAGAACAAATTCCATGAGGACTGTGTAAAGCTACAGCAGTTCTTGGAAATATATTTATTCCCATCAGTATCTCTTGTTGAAATTGCAACTTTTTTACGCTAATACCTGATCTCAAAATGCTTGGAAAATAAAAGGAATCTGTTTATCAGCCTACAATTGACAGAGGCTAGGTGTTACATTCTCAGTGAGAGGCAGAGCGGGGAATGATCTGGTGTCCATACCTTAGGGGCTCTTAGATTTCAAACTAGGCTGTTGGAGACTTGGAGAATGGTAACTAAGTTTTCATAGCTAACAACTCTGCAGTCTCAGAGCCTGAGATGACTGCTTTTACACAAAAGAAAAGAAAGATTTCTCCCTGCTGCTGGGAAGAGTACAGAGATCACACAATATACAGAAGGGTAACACTGAGGTTTAAGTTTCTTATTTTGATATTGATTCATAGTTGATGGGGAAGAAGCTTTTTGAAGAGCTGGGTAGGAGAGTGTTGCTCACGTAGTTTCAAATTTACCCTGTGGGATTCATCCCCATCAAGATGCAGGGCTCTGGAAACCAACCCAATTACTTTCTTAGAAGTTCAATATAGTGAGCTCTCTAAAGTTCTCAGGGAGAAACACTACCTGGGGCTTTCAGGTTTTCATGATGGAGGGGAAAAAAAAATCAGCAAAAGTAACAGAAGGTAAGCCACAGTGGCTGCAGCCATATTTCTAAATACAGCCCCATCAAGTGCACAGCAGTAAGTCAGGCCAACTCCTGACATACAGATTTAGCCAGTAAAATACAGCAAGACATTTTTAGATTCAGACACTTTATTATTTACATAGCCAACAAAAGAAAAAGTAGCTAAAGCAGACAATTCATCAAGCTCTTTGTCCCACCAAAAAGGGTGAAACTGAAATAAAAGGAACGAGATGACAAAGCAATGCAAGTTCTGGACACCCTGCTTCTGAGAAGCCAATCCTGGAAGGCATTTATAGACTGCTGTTATAACCCAAGGCGCACAGGGCAGAATGCCTCATACCTCATTAGAACCTGGGAGATAATGAAAAATTGAGGGATTACAACTGTCTATGGAATATAACGAGGTGAATAGAAACTGGCCTTGGAGCAGCTTCTCCTAAGCTTTCCATTCTCCTGTGTTCCAGGGATGAATGACAAGGTGTTGCTCCACCAGGGCTCAGGAAAGCTGGCGTTTGAACCACGCTGTCTGCATGACCTATGTGAACATATTCGAGGCTACTAGGCTGTCGCAGGGCAACGTATCCCCTACACTTACGAAATAAAAGTTTTCAACTGTACACATAGTGCCTAGGGCATAATTTCCCTTTTGTGACATTTCACTTTCTCCTCTACCACCACCAACACTCATACACACAAAGAAAAGTATGAGAATAAAGATATTAAAATTGGTTATGAAACAATTGCTGAAACAGCCATGCTACCAACAACAGTTTCTCCCATGTAAATTAATACATATGATTTTAAATTCCTCAAGTGTATGAATGTAGGTGATTATATTAACACAGATCAATGTTAAAGCCAAATCACACTGTAACAATTTCCCATCTTAGGTATAGTCCTTGGGTATACTGCAAAAAAAATGGTCACAATTTTCTCCTTTCTATATCCCAACCATCTAAAAATAGAACTACCATCTGAACCAGCAATCCCAATTCTGGGTGCATATCCAAAAGAATTGAAGTCAGAATCTCAAAGACATCTTGCCTTCATTGCACCAATATTCACAATAACCAAGATGTTAAAGTAGTTCAGCATCAACAGAGGGATAAAGAAAATATGTACACACATACAATGGAATATGATTTAGCCTTAAAAAAAGGAAAATACCATTTGCAATAACATGAATGGACCTGGAAGGCATTATGTTAAGTGAAATAAGTCATCACAGAAGGACAAATACTGCATAATTCTACTTACATGAGGTATCTAAAATAGTCAAACTTATAGAAGCAGAAAATAGAATGGTGGTTGCAGGGGAGGGGGGAAGTGGAAGTTATTTATCAGTTGATATAAAGTTTATTATACAAGATGAGTAAATTCTAGATGTCTGCTGTAAAACATACATATACATGCTACACACTTGTAGTTAACAATATGATGTTGTACACTAAAAAATGTGTTAAGTTTAGATCTCTTGCTAAATGTTCCCAGAACAATAATAACAAAAAAGCAAAGGGCACAAAGGAGCTTTTGGAGGTGATGGCTATGTTTATAATCTTGATTGTGGTAGTAGTATAATCAATATATGTATATGCCCAAATTAATCAAGCTGTATATATGAATATTAAATATGTACACTGTTCTGTATAAAATTTACACATCAATGAAGCTACAATAAAGTGGGAGGGAGATTTTCAGCTCCTTCCTTAAATATGTAAATTCTATTTCTTAAACCTTTTAGAAAGGGTTAGTGGTTTGACTTACTTTTACTAATAGAAAAACAGGAAGAGATAGGTCCCAGTTCTGAGGACAAGAGTCCTTGAATGCTTTTCTCTCTCTTCTTTGGAACTGTATTTAATGTCAACATGTGTGGTCAGATGCCACTGTCACCAAAGACTCCATATGACATCACCCAACAGGCAACCAAATGACATACAGTTGCAGGGGTGAAGAACTGTCCAGCTGAGTCCAGCCACAGATAAAGAGCTAGCTGCATTAGTTGTTCTAAGTCAATAAATTTTGCTTTGGTTTGTTTTGTGGCAAAAAGTAACTGACTTAATTATCTGAGAGACTATGTACATTTTTGTATTCTGAATTTTATTACTCAACAGTTACAGATAAGATGTTAAGCAAAACATATAGTATACACTTTATCGGGGATTTAATTAAAAAACTTTTTCTTGACATTTAATTACTTTGAAACATTTATTATACATAATGAAAGACAGAGATAGATTCCTTGAGCTAAGAGCACTTCTGCTTACAATATATATGTGTAACTCATGTATCACTGAGAAAAGACATACATTTGAAACTGAAAGCATACAATATCTTTTGCATGAAACCTGATCTACATTATATACAGTATGAAGATGAAATGGAAAGTGACTAAATGCCTAGTATTTTCAGTTTAAAATGCACTTAATTTAATTATGTATTTAATTGTGAGGGCTTCCCCAATAGCTCAGTCAGTAAATCATCTGCCTGCAATGCAGGAGACCTAGGTTCGATTCCTGGAGAAGGAAATGGCAGCCCTCTCAAGTATTCTTGCCTGGAAAATCCCATGGACAGAGGGAGCCTGGCAGGCTACAGTCCACGGTGTCACAAGAGTCAGACATGACTTAGTGACTAGACCACTACCACCACAAAGACCTAATTGTGCAAAACTGGAACATTTTTTGGATCTGTTTAAAAAAATTTAAGTGAATACTTTTCAAACTAAGAAACCACATCTTGCTTTAGGCAATACTAAGCATTACAATAATAAAATGTACCTAAAATTAAGCACACTAAATTATTTTCCTTTAAAATACTATGATTTTTCTGTGAAAGCATTTCATACCCAAAATAAAGAATTCAAATAATACAGACACATACAAAGTTAAAGTGAAAACAAAATTCTATCACTGAGAAATAAAGTGAGTATTATCCCAGATATACCTCTATATAGACACACAAATAGATTTGTCATTTGTCTATCTATCTATTTCTATCACTTCTTACTTCTCTATCTAAATATATATGTGTGTGTGTGTGTGTGTGTGTGTGTGTGTATGTTTGAGGGGATAGCAGAAATATTATATATGTGCTGAGAGAGTCAAATCCTTCCCTCTTTTCACCTATTTCCAGGACTGTTTCTCCCATCCTCTAATTCCTTCTTACTTCAGACCACAAGCAATACATACTTGCTCAGTTTGTTTGCCTCCACATTGTGATAAAAGATTTTACCACAAATTTTCAGAATTATTTTTATTTTTGCTACTCATGGATGTAGCTCATAAGGAATTATGTCAGAAATTTAACTGGCAATAATTTTCAACATATATGATATTAGGTCAATCTCTTTCCATTATTTGACTGTTTACTGGTGACTATTTTTTTTTTCTTTTTGGCTGTGGGGATCATTTAATTAAGTATTATGATCAGGTTATTTTTAGTAGAGTTTTAAAACAGTAGACTTTTCAAAACAGAGACTTAAGAGATGCCAATTCAATGCCTGCGTCAGGAAGATGCCCTGGAGAAGGGCATGGCAATCACTCCAGTATTCTTGCCTAAAGAATCCCATGGACCTGGGTGAGCTACAGTGGGTCCTGGTGAGCTACAGTCCATACAGTTGCAGAGTCAGACACGACTACAGCAATTTAGCAGGCAAGCAGTTCTATATGTTTGATAATTGGCTAAGATGCAATCAATATTTATTGAATCTAGAAAATTTACTAGGTACAGTGTGGATAAGCTGGGAGATTTGGATTGACATCTACTCACTACTATATATAAAATAGATAACTAATAAGGCTCTACTGTATAGCACAGTGAACTCTACTCAATAATCTGTGATGATCTATATGGAAGAAGAATATAAAAAGAGTGGATATGTGTGTGTGTGTGTGTGTGTGTGTGTTTATACCTAAAGCTAACACCTGAAACTAACAAAACATTGTAAATCAACTAACTACACTCCAATACAAATTTAAAAATTTAAAAAAATTAATAAAATGAAGTGTTACTCTAGATAGAAGCATAATCTAGGCTTGCAGTTTTCCAGAATAAAAAAAAATAAAGGTCATACAGTAGAGTATTTGTAGTATGTTCTAATAGGTCTTCCCTGATAGCTCAGTTGGTAAAAAATCCACCTGCAATGCAGGGGATCCCGGTTTGATTCCTGGGTTGGGAATATCCTCTGGAGAAGGGATGGCTACTCACTCCAGTATTCTTGGGCTTCCCTTGTGGCTCAACTGGTAAAGAATCCGCCTGCAATGTGGCAGACCTGGACTGGATCCCTGGGTTGGGAAGAACCCCTGGAGAAGGGAAAGGCTACCCACTCCAGTATTCTGGCCTGGAGAATTCCATAAACTGTACAGTCCGTGGGGATGCAAAGAATCGGACACAACTGAGTGACTTTCACATTCTTTCTTCTAAATATTTAGAAGGCCACTGTCTTTTAATTTTGTGGGAAATTACTGCAAAAATCTATCCATTTATTGTTGTATACTTTTCATTCTCTTTATTTTTCATGGCTGTAGATTGCATTTAGGGGAAATTGAGTTGATAAATTGCTATCCACCACAGCTAGTTTCACCAAAAAATACTCTTCAGCAACTGAAGGGATAATTAAGTAATTGCTCCTCAAGCAAAAAGAAATATGAGAAATACAGTGCGGTAACTGAAATTGAATACTCTACATCCTTGTATGTAAGGAGCTCATTCTGCTAGAAATTATGACAGTTCATCAGGCAAGGCAAATAAGATAAGCTAATCCTTAACCTTTGAGATACTTAACTGCATTTTTTAAAAATAATTTTTTCCTCCTTTTGAAGTAATTTAGATTTTACGCCTTGAACTTTAATTCATTAGAGAATAAGATGCTAATTATGAGCTATTCGTGTTATCTCAGAAATGAATGACTTTCTTTCAATTAGTATTCTAATTTAGTAAGAAAGTTATTCTGTTGAGGACTTGATTATGAATGCAATCACAGAACTTTCAAGAACTATGAGACCATATCACAGAACTTTCAAAAATCGGTATGGGTCTAAGGCTTTGCCTTGCATGTAAGCTAATAATTCATGGATCTTGCCAAAGATTTAAGGGGATTGTAGGTTAGAGACAAAAGACCGTATTGCTCACTTCACGCAATCATCATGAACTTCGTTTTCATGATGTTTTCTCTTATCCTCAAAGTCCCTGGGGGTGATGTGGAGTGATTCATTGGATGTACATACAGTGGGAATGTGTCACAGATAAGGATCTCCAATTCCTAATAATGGGTGTGAGCAAAATGCCTCAGAGGGTGGCATTATTTTTATTTTATATGCTACATTATTTTAATTTACAAACCTGTCTTCTGATTTACATGAACACTATCTTTACCTTTTAAAATGTCCCACTATATAAGCAACTTTGAAAAGATAGTCCAGAACAAAAGTTGTCAGTGCCTCTGCTGGTAAGAGATGCACAAACACTGGAGATCTATAGAGAATTATCTCTCAAAAAAATGTGGCATTTGAGCAGGAAAGATGATACATTTTTATTTAATATATAAGGATAATTTCAATTCTAGCTACTCTAACAGGAACAAGTGTTGAGAACTTTAAATCTTTTGAGATATTACCTCATTTACAAGTACAAAATTTAGACTGACCCATTTCCTTAGATGCTGCTTAAAAACATGAGGCCAGAGAGAAAGGGCCATTTATTAGTCACAGGAAAGCAGAAGACAGTATCAAAATTTTTGAGCTAATTCCCTAAGCTCTAATGTCTATAAGGAGATATAAAAAGACCAAATGACACACATAGCAACATAAGAGAGGGACCCTGAGCTTAGGAACTCTGTATTTTATAATGGGCTCTAAGTATGCCATCTATTGCTCCAGAAGGTGATTTTATCTGTCTTTTGACTGTCCAATATATAAATACTTGAAAAGCATCCAGAACAAAGGATTGTTAGTTCCTCACTCAAAAGACATGTAGAAAAATGAAAGACCCATGAAAAATTATTTCCCAAAAGTGAGTTGCGATGAATCATGAAAAAAGGAAGACTCTAAACCTTAAAGATTCTTGGCATAATTGAGAAAACATTCCTAGAGCAGAAGGTGCTATATTTCCACAGAAATACAAATACTCAGTGACTTGGAGACTTAAACAGTTTTTACCGATTTATTAGAAGCCAGGGAGATGGTAGATGTATTGAAAAACACTGTTTATTTTAGTTAGTTTTTTTTTTTTTTTGGTTGTTTTGCTTGTAATTTTGGAGGTCTGGAAGTAAATCTCTAAACCTTCTTTCTGTTGAACAGTTATGAAATGAGAATTTACTTGTCTGCTATAAGCCAGTAACTTGGTGCTGTGTTGTGCTAAGTCACTTCAGTCATGTCCTACTCTTTGCGACCCTATGGAATATAGCCCACTAGGCTCCTCTGTCCATGGGATTCTCCAGGCAAGAATACTGGAGTGGGTAGCCATGCACTCCTCCAGGGGATCACAAAGAGTTGGACATTACTGGGCAACTTTCACTGTTTCACTTGGGGAATGTAGGGTCTCTTATCTTCATTTTGGGCCACACAACACAATTCTAGCTCTTTTCATATAAAGTATACCAGTTTTGCATATTTTCAAATATTTGCTACATTTATATACCTTTTTTCACTTTGGGTGGGATTTTCCTGGTAGCTCAGACAGTAAAGTGTCTGCCTACAATGTGGGAGAACTGGGTTCAATCCCTGGGTTGGGAAGATCTCCTGGAGAAGGAAATGGCAACCCAGTTCAGTATTCTTGCCTGGGAAATCCTATGGACAGAGGAGCCTGCCAGGCTACAGTCCATGGGTCATGAAGAGTCGGACATGACTAAGCTACTTTACTTTGACTTTAGGATAGCATTATGTAATATCTATTAGATATGGCTGGAGAAGGGCATGGCAACCCACTCCAGTATTCTTGCCTGGAGAATCTCATGGACAGAAGAGCCTTCTGGGCTACTGTCTATGGGTTCACAAAGAGTCAGACATGACTGAGCGACTTGATGCACATATTAGATACGGCAACTTCTCATTCTGTTCAATCACATCCGATTCTTTGCAACCCCATGGACTGCCACACACCAGGATTCCCTGTCCTTTACCATCTCCCAGAGCTTGCTCAAATTCATGGCAACTTGACTCTCCCAGAATTAAAAATAAATTCATTTCCTTGTTGTTTTCTCCCCATCTTCATTTTGCTCTGAAATTACCAAACTACTGAGCTACAGCTACCAGAGGACCCTGATAATTTTTGACTGAAAGGAAAATTTATAGTTGTAAGTTTAGTTTATTTGGGGTTTTACAGGGGGTTATAGCCCAGGAGACTGTCTCTCAGTAGCTCTGAGAAACTGCTCAGGAGAAGCATGATTTTCAGTCCAGTTTTATACTTTGTCAGAACAAAGAACATACACCAAACACAATAGGGGTTTATTCCTTCGAGGTTTTAACAGAGGTTAGCATGTACACAGTCAGGAAGACCTTGGTGTCTGGGAAGGGAAACTTACTTTTGAAGGAGTGTTAGCACTGGTGTCACAGGAAAGGAGGCATTTATCCCTATCTTCAAGTGGACATTCTAAACAATCTGAATAATGCACTATTCTTTTTAATGGTTAAAGCAGGCATACAATGTAAGCTTGACAGGGCATAAAACAGGCTGTTGTAATGCACATAAAGTTTAGGCCAAATCATGTAAACTGGAATGGCTTTCCTGCACCTCAGTATTAGAAAATTTCTTCCAGCATAGTTTAGATTATATTTTTCTGTCACGCATTATACTGTCCCTCTCTTTTTCATCATCTTATCGCTTGATATGATGAAAATTTCTTGACTGTCTGTTCAACACCATTTAGGTGTATGGGATAAGTGATTTTTTGTGTGTTTTCTACTTTATTCACCCCACATAGCACAGGCAATCGAGAGAAACCATTCTGAATGGACTAATGAATCTTGATGATCCTCATAAAATCCTCCATTTGTTGGATTGCCCTTTACAGATTCACTCCGGGACTCTATAGATGGCACTGTATTCTTTACTAGCTTCTTTTACTACAATCTTTCAGTCTCCTTATAGCCCACAGGAAACTTTTTTTGATATTCAAATGTTCCTTAAGTTAGCCCAAGAGGAAAACTTCTCAAAATCTCAAATACTGCTGCACTCTGCCACTTATGTTCTCTCTTTTTTTATCCCCCTTAGGTTTAAAGCAGAGCCAGCCACCTTTATCTGCCTCCAAGATTTTCTAGGTCCAAAGAAGAGACACACATAGGCTATAATCAACCTTAAACCTGTAGCAATATATGAGTTACATGAAAGTAAACTATTCAAATTCAACACCTTCCAAAGGGGTGATTATAACAAGCTACACAATTGCAAGAGTGTTCATCCTTCTTGTTTATTATACTTAAAACTCTGACCAAGGCTTTAAAGCAAAATTAAAATACAAAAAGAAACAGTAATGCCATGAAGGTCTTCTTAAAACAGTAACATCTGAGATCTGAAGGATGAATAGGAATTAACCATGATAGATGATAAAAGGACACTAGGCAGAGGTAACAGACATCTACATGTAATTAGTGGTTAAAAAAAAAAAAAAGACTGGAGGCTGAATAAACAGAGATAAATTCTATAAGAATGGAGCAGAATGGGCAAGAAAAAGTGTGAAAGGAGACAAGGATGAGAGGGCTAACAACTAATTTAAGTTCAGTTTCCTTGTACTATTTCTTTTGTAATTAGTTTCTATTTTCTTGGTAATCATTTTTTTTCTAGTCCACTTAGAATAATATATTTTATTATATATTAATAATATATATTATTATATAATAATGATCAATTGAGACATCATCTCAATTGAGTCTCTGTGTTGTTTGTTTCTTTTTATGATTGGTTTGTTTGAAAATATGCATTATGTGTTTCTTTGTATGCATGCGTGCATGCTAAGTCACTTCAGTTGCGTCCAACTCTTGGCAACTCTATGGACTATAGCCCATCAGGCTCCTCTGTCCATGGGGATTCTCCAGGCAAGAATATTAGAGGTGGTTAGCATGCCCTCCTCCAGGGGATCTTCCTGACCTAGCTTTCTATGCATATTATAAATTAAAGCTGGGGAAAATTAAAGCACATCATGTGTGGGGTTCCCAATTCTGGCAAGTTCTCACAGAGAGCTTAGCATACCCATATACTTTTTCTCCTCCCTTAGCATGTGTTAATTTTTAAAGTAAAATTTTAATGAAATATGATGTATAAGGTATACTTAGAGACAGGTATACACATTTTCAGAATCATACATTTGGAACAATTTTAGGATTGTTAATATATCTGTTTAATCAACATCCTGATCAAAAAACAGAATCAAGAAATTAGCTTCCTGTGGATCAGAGATGTGCTTTTTAAAAACTAAAGCAATAATGAACTAATACAAAAACTCTTTATAATCTGAGAAGAAGAATGTCTTTCCAACTGTATTTAAGAATCCAGAAGCCATTGCAAATTTGACAAATTTTACTACAGAGAACATTAAATATGAATATCCATGAAAAATTTGATGAAGTCAAATGTGAAAATATATTTATAGCCAATATCATATGTTAAAAACTAATATCCTGAAGTATAAAGAGATCCATAAATAAATAAGGAAAATACCAGTAAATCTATAGAAAAGTAGGCAAATGACATGAGGAGACAATTCAGAGAAATTATAATATTAGTATTAATAGTATATTGGGCAATAATTCTCACCTATAATATGATGAAAATAAAAAATTTTGATCACACACTTTATTGCCAAAGCTGCATGGAAAGTGGCATTTTCATCTGAATTTGTGGCAGTACACATTGTTAATGCCCAATGAATGTAGTATGCTGCTGCTGCTTCTGCTAAGTCACTTCAGTCATGTCCGATTCTGTGTGACCCCATAGACGGCAGCCCACCAGGCCCCCCCATCCCTGAGATTCTCCAGGCAAGAACAGTGGAGTGGGTTGCCATTTCCTTCTCCAACGCATGAAAGGGAGAAGTGAAAGTGAAGTTGCTCAGTCGTGTCCTACTCTTAGCGACCCTCTGGACTGCAGCCCACCAGGCTCCTAGTCCATGGGATTTTCCAGGCAAGAGTACTGGAGTGGGGTGCCATTGCCTCCTCCGATGTAGTATATGTACACACAATTGCTTTTCCCAAGAAATGCTACAATTCTATTCTCAGGAATTATCCTATTGATGGACTGCACACATGTAAAATGACCCATAGGGTTACTTAGTGTAAAAAAAACTAACTGAAGATAGAAAACAAACTATTTCAAAAAGATCTGGAAAGATATAAAAGAGACTTTTGTCAGAGTGACATTATTCAGGGGTTGGTGGGAAAGCAAAGTGTGGAGGAAAAGGAATTAGAAAATAACTTCTATCCTTTTAGTGTGAAATATACATGATATTCACGCCAAAAAATAACATAGGATAAACTGTATGATTTTTTCAAAAATTAACATACCAACCTATCAATAGAGAGACGAACACACATAAAATTACCAGTGACCCTGAAATGCTCCTGTGTTCCCTTGCAGTTCAAAGCCTCACCTGAACTTCTACTACTAATTAGATTTCTGATAATATATTTTAGTTTTCCCTATTTTAAAAAGATTTATAAATGATAGCCTTACAGTGTGTAATGTTTGCACTTGGTTCCTTTGACCCAACGTTATGTTTGTGAAAATCTTCTACAAATGTTGTCTTTTGTTGTAGTTGATCATTCCTTTGCATGTTTATTAATTCCCTTGAATGAATGTATTTATCTGTTATAATTTGATAAACACCTGGATAAGTTTGATGGGAATATCTTGATGGCTTCCAGTTTGAGGTTATTGAAAATAAAAACACTAGTGATAAAAAATTCATATTGTTGTTACAAGCATTCCAGTAAATGTCTTTTTGTGAAAATATGTATGCCTATCTGCCACATATACACCCGTGATAATTTCTGGATCTCTACATATACATACATCTGAGCCAAAGGAATATGTTACTTTCTCAAAACTTAAAATTCAAAGTACACAAATGGAAATAAACAACAGCATGGAAAATGAATAGTGAGATCATATGAGTTCTTAATTTCTACTTTTTTAGGACTTCAGTTTTCAGAAGTCATAGAAAAATTATTTACTTTTAGGAAAAAGATCTCTACAAATTAGTCTTTTGGAAATGTATCATAATTTTCCCAGTGATTCAACATGTTGATTTTCTTTGTACAGGCCACTGGAGAAACAGATTCATGTTATTCAAATCCCCATGTAATATTTTGCTTGGTATATGGTGACATAATAAATACAAATTATATTGATAAGTGAACTTATCTTCATTTATATAATTTTGGATTTTTAGTGCTGAACTCATTATTTTACTTTAGGGTTTTCCAATGTGTTTATTTATATGTTATGTGAGGTCATGGAATTTTCTTTTCTTGTCCTTCAGTTTCTTATCTTCCAAGGGGCTATGAGAATTATTCCTTGGAAAACATATATATGACTGATTATTCAGGCAGAAGCAACAGTCTATAAAGTATGATGAACATATAGTTTTAGCAACTGTCATCTTTATTGCTTTCCTAAGCAAGATGATAACTTTCAAATCATCCAAAACTTTTCTCTTAAACCTGCCCCTGGAATATGGATTGCTCGGATTCAATTTCTGGAAAATATATGGTAATTTGTTTATCTCTCAGTTCCATCTTGACTTTCAAGTTGTATGTTATAGAAAGTTCTTAATATAAACAAACAAGTCTAACTGTTGAAATAACATAAACTTGAAAATGTAAAGGTGTCAGATGATTATTCTACCTACACATTTGGATCCATGTATATTAGCTGAAAAATTTTAATATGAAATTAATCCCAGCTCTATAAAAAAATTAGGAACATATTGTGGCTTGTGACTTTCTTGACTGGTTTTCCTGAAACACTGAATGAAATGTAAACCTTTAACTAACATTCATCCAGTCATCCCTTTGCATTTGAAAGAGCCCCATGACAAGAAAAAATGAAAAGATATTATAATTACTAAGTCCCCCTCAAATAGTGCTTCAGAACATTTATAGTCTAAATAGAAACAAGCAACTGTAGAATTGTTTAAACATATGTACTGTATTTTTTTGGAACCATTCCATCACCTTTGCTTCTCTCTTATCAGACCAGTATTCATCTGCCTCTCACTTCCCTTTAATGACTCTAGACACACCACATGGAAGCCAGTGAAGGTCATGTAGACTTCTGGACTCTCTGATGTCTTGATGGAGAGAGAAATGGGACAGGGCGGGAGAGAAGGAGGAAGAGGTATTGGGAGAAAGGGAGGGGGAGGGAAAATGGGGAGATAGAAGATATTTAAAGGGGTGTTTGTATTTATACATATGACAGGAGATAGTAGGCAGGATTTCTGAATATTGCTAAATAGACTAATTTTAAGTAGCCAGTCAAACTGAGGGGGAAAGAGGAGCCTGAAGAACAGACAGGCAGGGCTGGATACTTCATATATAACTTGCCCCTTGTTCAGCACAACATAATTTGCATAGGGCTGGGGAGATTGATGGGGCCCACTCACACAGGTGTTAATGGTTTAACCAGACTTCATTTTACCTTGTATGGATGATACACACATACAAACACAATATTTCCTTTCTCCCCTTCAATTTTATTAGCTAATTTTTAGAAATCAAAGGTGAAATATGGGAGACTTGTGCTAGCTTATTTTCTTTCATCCCAGAAGCAATTTTGAACGAATGTTTCAAATCTAGTGTTTTTCCATAGGGTATGGGTCAACAAAGTATTAAAGCATTTAGATGCATTGTATCTGTTAGGCTTTATAAGTATCATGAACCAATTTCGAATTGTACTTTGTGTGTTAACAGTTGTAATTTCTTTTAACTAAAATTCAGAAATATTATATATAATTCCAGAACATAGCACTGCTTTGAGCATCAAAAAACTTGTATATTTATTTATGTTTTCACCTTTAAGACAAAGTTATTTCCATTTGGAAACCAGTATATAAAGATGCGGAGAAGGCAATGGCACCCCACTCTAGTACTCTTGCCTGGAAAATCCCATGGGAGGAGCCTGGTAGGCTATAGTCCATGGGGTTGCTAAGAGTTGGACACGACTGAGCGACTTCACTTTCACTTTCATGCATTGGAGAAGGAAATGGCAACCCACTCCAGTGTTCTTGCTGGGAGAATCCCAGGGACAGGGGAGCCTGGTGGGCTGCCATCTACAGGGTCACACAGAATCAGACAGGACTGAAGCAACTTAGCAGTAGCAGCAGCATATGAAGATGAGATAAGGGGTACTGTTCATAAATTATGAACTCTGGTGACTGCTATTCCATTAAGATGAAAAACATCATAAATATTATTTATCTTCCTTAATTAGGATGTGCTTGGCTTCTAAATGTAGAAATAATTCAACATTTTCTTTAATGTCCATTTTACATGATGACTTTTGTGCTGTTTGTGATTACTGACTACTCTCTCTTCAAACTCTCCACTCCACTGGCATCTCTCCCTCATGGCTCTCAGAACCCTTTTAATATAGATTGCCTTTCTCTGTCCCTTTAAATACTGAGCACACACATCTATTTTCAACTAACCACTAAATATAGGATATATGTGCAAATTCTTTAGGCACCAAATTTGAAATACTTAAGATAATAGTAATTATTTTTCATCTAAAATAGCTTCGTTTATATTATCTCCTGCCTCTCCTATCAGCAATATGCCTGGGTCAGAAATATCCCCTGGAGAAGGGAATGGCTACTCACTCTAGTATTCTTGCCAGGAGAATCCTATGGGCATAGGAGCCTACCGGGCTACAGTCCATGGGGTAGTAAAGAGCCAGATAGGACTGAGCGACTAAGCACGCAAGTTTAAAAACACAAAGTCTTCCTCAATCTTCCTACTCCAATTTCTCTATGCCCACCCGCCCTCCCCGGCCAAAAAAAAAAAAAAAAATAGCACACACCCTGCCCCTCAAGCCACAGAGGGCAAATTTTTGTTTTCTATAGATTTATATACTACAATTCAAAGCCTGTCTGATCTACTCGGAATGTCTTCCTTTTCCCTCTCACCCTCCATTGCCTAGTTAATTCTTTCTCCCTGAACATTCAAAATACTCCTTTGTGTTAGAACTGTTGTTATCCTGATTTTATAGGTGATGGATCTTTGAGGGATTAAGTAATTGTGACATTCTCATTTTGCAGGCTGATCCTTGACATTGTAAACGTAATCATTATGTAACACTGCCTAACCTACAAACTCCTCAAGAGAAGTGGCCATGAAAATTATACTGCATCCTTGTTTGAATTCCTAGCACCAAGTTTAGAGCCTCACACCTAGAAGTCGCTCAGTAAACTTTGGATTATCCAGCTTAAACTACATGCTGCTTCTAGAGTGAGAGAGACCTTTTTTAACAGTGATGCCTCTCACCTGATGTCACTAAACATAGTTTACTCGTATATAAATTTACAATAACATTGATAACTAATAAATTATGTTACTGAAATACATATTTTCTTATGAAAAGAAGATACAGGCTTTGAGGGATCTTAATAGGAGGAACACTGTTGATTCCACTAATATCAGTTGAGGATTTTGCCCATAAGGAGGGTGGCAGCGGATCCAATAGGGGAAAATGATTGCTATTTTTCTATTTTAACATCAACCCTGGTGGCTCAGTGGTAAAGAATCTGCCTGTCAAGGTAGGAGATGTAAATGACATGGGTTCAATCCTTGTTTGGGGAAGATTCCCTGGAGAAGGAAATGACAACCCATTCCAGTATTCTCGCTGGGGAAACCCTATGGACAGAGGAGCTTGGAGGGCTACAGTCCATGCCAAAGAGTTGGACACAACTTAGAGACTAAACAGCAATAGCACACTTCCTGTGTCCCTACTTTTGTACAGAATCCTTAACTGGTACTGGTAGAATAAACAGTGTACCTCCTAGTAAGCTTCAAATAGATCGCTCAAAGCCTGTCCCCAGAACCAATCAATACTCTGCAAATGAAAAGACCCTCCAGAGCATTCAGCTGATAACAGAAAACTATAAGACCCAGGCCCTCATTATAGTCCCTGCTACACTCCTATTTATCTGTAAAGAAACACTGGGGCTAATGATGGAGATTTGTCCAAGACCTCTGAGCTATACACTATATTATTATCCCTCATCACCTTGTTGTTCCCAATCCCCAGACTTTATTAGTTTCCATCCTTACTGAAAGCAAATGATTAACTGTGACTGATGTATGTAGTGCCTTCTTTAGTGTTCCTATGAATAAAACTAGTCAACATTTCTGTCTTTATTTGAGAAGGACAATGAAACACCTAGACAGTAATGCCCCAGCATTAAGCAGAAGTCTTTCCTAATTTTTCACAAAACTTAAAAGTTGATTTAGATGACATAAAATTTCCTGGAGGCTCTAACTGATTGAAATTATAATATAGATGACTTGTTTCTCTGCTGCCATCTTCTAGGTCTCCAATGAGAAGATAGCATCCACCTTTTAAAGCTTTTGGCCTCAGAGGGACATAAATTTTTAAGGAAAAAACTTCATCTTTGCTAACCCTAAGTTTGTTATTTAGGACACATGATCTCAGAATAAGGGCTGCATCAAGATTCAGATAGGCTTCACGGTATCACAAACTTCCCCAAACCCCAGACCAAGTACCAACCACGAGGTTTTCTTGGGTTGGCTGGATATTGTTGAAATTGGCATTCCAACTTTTCTCTCATCATCAGGCCTTTAAACACCTTACTAAATACATCAAACCAAATCCTGAAGATGTTACTCCTTATGAATGTTTGATTCTGACAAATTATCTTTTGATCTCTGGAGATGATTTCTAGGAAACTTCCCTAATAATAAGCTTTCATGGTTCTTATTTAAAGGATGAAGATAGTAAATATTGCGCTAGAAAAGCAATTACAATTCTTTTGAAGAAGGCAACTCAGCCAATGAGAAGCTGTCACAATTTCATACTCTTTGCCTCTTCTCCAGGGATCTCTTACTCAATGGCTCTTCTTCCTTCCATTGTAAAGGAACTCTCCTGTCCATTGTTCTCTGGATTCGCCTATGGTTTGTATAGATTCAGTTCAGTTCAGTTCAGTTCAGTTGCTCGGTTGTGTCCGACTCTTTGCGACCCCATGAATTGCAGCACGCCAGGCCTCCCTGTCCATCACCAACTCCTGGAGTTTACGCAAATTCATGTCCATTGAGTCAGTGATGCCATCCAGTCATCTCATCCTCTGTCGTCCCCTTCTCCTCCTGCCCCCAATCCCTCCCAGCATCAGACTTTTTTCCAATGAGTCAACTCTTCGTATGAGGTGGCCAAAGTACTGGAGTTTCAGCTTTAGCATCAGTCCTTCCAATGAACACCCAGGACTGGTCTCCTTTAGAATGGACTGGTTGGATCTCCTTGCAGTCCAAGGGACTCTCAAGAGTCTTCTCTAACACCACAGTTCAAAAGCATCAGTTCTTCAGTGCTCAGCTTTCTTCACAGTCCAACTTTCACATCCATACATGACCACTGGAAAAACCATAGCCTTGACTAGATGGACCTTTGTTGGCAAAGTAATGTCTCTGCTTTTCAATATGCTATCTAGGATCTAATTAAAATTAAAAGCTTCTGCACAACAAAGGAAAATATAAGCAAGGTGAAAAGACAGCCTTCTGAATGGGAGAAAATAATAGCCAATGAAGCAACTGACAAACAACTAATCTCAAAAATATACAAGCAACTCCTATAGCTCAATTCCAGAAAAATAAACGACCCAATCAAAAAATGGGCCAAAGAACTAAATAGACATTTCTCCAAAGAAGACATATGGATGGCTAACAAACACATGAAAAGATGCTCAACATCACTCATTATTAGAGAAATGCAAATCAAAATCACAATGAGGTACCACTTCACACCAGTCAGAATGGCTGCGATCCAAAAATCTGCAAGCAATAAATGCTGGAGAGGGTGTGGAGAAAAGGGAACCCTCCTACACTGTTGGTGGGAATGCAAACTAGTACAGCCACTTTGGAGAACAGTGTGGAGATTCCTTAAAAAATTGCAAATAGAACTGCCTTATGACCCAGCAATCCCACTGCTGGGCATACACACTGAGGAAACCAGAATAGAAAGAGACATATGTACCCCAATGTTCATCGCAGCACTGTTTATAATAGCCAGGACATGGAAACAACCTAGATGTCCATCAGCAGATGAATGGATAAGAAAGCTTTGGTACATACACACAATGGAGTATTACTCAGCCATTAAAAAGAATACATTTGAATCAGTTCTGATAAGATGGATGAAACTGGAGCCGATTATACAGAGTGAAGTAAGCCAGAAAGAAAAACACCAATACAGTATACTAACACATATATATGGAATTTAGAAAGATGGCAATGATGACCCTGTATGCAAGGCAGCAAAAAAGACACAGATGTGTATAGCGGACTTTTGGACTCAGAGGGAGAGGGAGAGGGTGGGATGATTTGGGAGAATGGCATTGAAACATGTATACTATCATGTAAGAATCGAATCGCCAGTCTATGTCCGATGCAGGACACAGCATGCTTGGGGCTGGTGCATGGGGATGACCCAGAGAGATGTTAGGGGGAGGGAGGTGGGAGGGGGGTTCATGTTTGGGAACACATGTACACCCGTGGTGGATTCATGTCAGTGTATGGCAAAACCAATACAGTATTGTAAAATAAAGTAAAAATAAAAATTAAAAAAAAATGCTATCTAGGTTGGTCATAACTTTCCTTCCAAGGAGTAAGCGTCTTTTATTGCATAGATTACATGTCACTAACCGCAAGTCCTTTGTTATTTCCAAATAACTTTGATCTAACTGGATAAACCACTTATCTTTTTGTCATAAAGGCTGACACATCTCTTATTTGTATGCGTATGTGTGCGTGTATGTACCTAACCTCTCTTCTGAATAAGGTTTATTTTATAAGTTGTGCATCAAAATAGTTTCTATGAGGGACTTCCCTGCTGGTCCAGTGGTTAAGACTATGCACTCTAACTGCAGGGGGAATAGGTTCAATCTCTGGTGGAGGAACTAAGATCCCACATGCCACACTGCATGGCCAATAAATAGATAAATAAATAAATGTTTCCGGGATTTAATCTTCAACAACATCCCATAATACTGTAAATCATTTTCTCCATCACAATCCAGCCCATACCAGCCTTTCCATCCTTGTATCTCATAACTCCATGAAACACCAAACTGTCTTTGGTTACTAAAAGACATAATAGTTCCATAATACTTAGACAATTATTTTAGTTTTCAGTGCATAGTTTATTTGGGTATTGATATCAGGAAACACACTTTGGAAAATAGGAAAGAGAGACAAAAAAAGTACCAATAAAATGTGTATTATCAATCAAATCATCACTGTGGATGAAGGTCAATCCCATATGGTGACCAGAGTAACTAAAGAAAAGAGAGTGGGGGCTTTTTACATCGACTCCAGTCATCTCCATGACTTAATACCTGAAATTTTAGGTAAACTGATAATTTATCAGTGACCCAGAAAGACCTAAGGCAAAAAGTTTCAAAAACTGAACTTCTCTGAAGTGGTCAGGTCAGAGGATATATAGGTGAGTTTCGACAGTATCTGTCTGTGTGTGTATCTACCCCACTAGAAGGGAAATACTAGAAGATACAAACATTTTTCTTTTTCTCTGGATCCACTCATTTCCTGCATGTTCTCAAGCTCAACAAATATGTTATTATGTTCCCTATTATTTTTCTAGCATTGTAGAAGAGCCCACTAGCTAAGACATTACCCCCCACCCCTGGCTCAGGATAAACATATAAAATGAGAGCTGTAATAGAGGACATTTAATTGTAGTTCCTCTTCAGTAATTGGAAGGAATAAAGGATTTATGGTAAATTTATAGTCTAGTTTTGACCTGTGCTAAAACTATGGACTGTGCTAATTTTCAGTTCTGCACCAACTAGATAATATCAGGCAGAGACTGAACTATCTGGCCACAAGATCAATAGACACGTTAGCTCAATTACTTAAACTGATAGTGACCACTGCCTGCTTTTAGCGGAAGAAAATCACTAGCTATAAAGGAATCTGTGACCCAGGATATGTTGCACTGAAGTTTTCATTTATAGAAAAGAATAACTATAGGCTGAAGGGAAAATAATACCAAAGGAAGAGAACTTTAAAAAACAAATTATGCTAGTTTCTTCTATAAAAGTAGATGTTTAACTTTTAACAACTTTCAACCAATCAGGTCCATATATAGTTTGAATGTTATAAATAAAAAAATGCACCTTTTAACAAATTACTTCTTCTACATGTACATAATGGCTATGGAAAAAACTAGGTGTAGAAATAGTGAATAATTTACGGACTTTTAATAGAGAGCATATCACGTGACAAAGGAGACATGATTTCCACTCATTTCTGAAATCAATTCTGCTCTCCCTTTTTTCTCTTTCATATATTAATATTCCCTCAGATTATACTTCTCTCTGTCACTAGAGACTATTTCAGTAAATTAAAAACATACAAAGGAGGTAGGGAGATGAATACACAAAACAATTTGGGGCAAAGAAAAATAAAATTTTAAAGTGACTTTAAGTGCCAATACAATCCTACAATCTTGGCATATGAATAATTTAAATTACATGGATATAAACTGCTGATAGGCATTTGAAAAACTTCAGAATTTATTCAGCTCAGAAAAAGTGAATAAATAAGCAAGGAAGGATCCTAAATTAGATTGCTTTAACAAAATATATACAATGATTTATTTCCACTAGCACTGCCTGGGAAGCCCATTTTTATGTCCGGAAATATTTCAATGTGATTTGGTAATTTTCCTTTTTTGAAAAAAATTAAAAGATTAAATAAGTTGTTTTTTTTAAAAAAATGTTCCTGGCAGAAAAGTTTTTTGAGAAATAAATTAGTAATAGCTTAAGATTTATGTTTAAGAAAGCATTATATAGTTACATGATTTTTGTATTAAATCATAAGCATTTCGGTTTTGCATAAGATTCACTGAAACCTACAATTTTTATTTACCTTTTAGCAATTTCAGATCTAATAATATCACCCCCTTTCCCACAACTGCATCCAGTGGAAAGGTAGTGGAATCAGGCAGGTAAAGATTGAAATGTTTGTTTTATTATGATGGTAGGATTCAGATATGCTGCAGTTTTGGCTTGCCAAAACCACACCCTGAATTAGATATACAGGGTGATATATTAGATATACACCCAGTATATTGTATGACTGGATACCATGGGCCTTTGCAATCTGAAGGCTCACTATAAGAAGAAGAAAAGAATAATTGTGTTCTATGTCCAAGGTGCTCCAAAGTCAGCCCAATATCCAAACTGAACAAATCATTTTTCTAAATTTGCTAAACAGTACTTGGGTCTTCCCAAGGACTTGGACCAGAAGTATTACTCTAGCTAACATTTCCAAAAAGGGGTGCTATTTAGAACATAGGAGGAACAATCCCAATGCTGTTCAAGAGTTGTTTGAACACTGCTGGTGATTTAGCATTTTGGTCTCAGCCACATAAATGACAATGGCACCCCTAACCAAGCATTGTGACATTACTACACATAATGAGAGAAATATGCTCCTTCTTCATATTCCAGTACCACCTATATATTGATAGCATCTATCCGAGTTCATGAACATTTACTTTTTATTTGTCTTCCTCCTATTGTCTCCAAATTCCTTGAGAACAATGACTATACAATTTGTCCCCATTTCACATTGTAGGGGTTCAAGTATATTTTAAATAAGTTGATAACTTAATAACCATGTCTCCCCAGTTTCCAAAATCAACTAATTCTTTTTCCTTATGGTTACTTATAGTTATATTGATATCAGTTACATTTCAAAAACATATCAAAGAATCTCAAAGACTGTCTTTGCCCTTAGCTTTTACAACACACTTCTGAATAACCAACAAATCACAGAAGAAATCAAAAAAGAAATCAAAATATGCATAGAAACTAATGAAAATGAAAACACAACAACCCAAAACCTGTGGGACACTATAAAAGCAGTGCTAAGAGGAAAGTTCATAGCAATACAGGCATACCTCAAGAAACAAGAAAAAAGTCAAATAAATAACCTAACTCTACAACTAAAGCAACTAGAAAAGGAAGAGTTGGAGAACCCCAGAGTTAGTAGAAGGAAAGAAATCTTAAAAATTAGGGCAGAAATAAATGCAAAAGAAACAAAAGAGACCATAGCAAAAATCAACAAAGCCAAAAGCTGGTTCTTTGAAAGGATAAATAAAATTGACAAACCATTAGCCAGACTCATCAAGAAGCAAAGAGAGAAAAATCAAATCAATAAAATTAGAAATGAAAATGGAGAGATCACAACAGACAACACAGAAATACAAAGGATCATAAGAGACTACTATCAGCAGTTGTATGCCAATAAAATGGACAACGTGGAAGAAATGGACAAATTCTTAGAAAAGTACAATTTTCCAAAACTGAACCAGGAAGAAATCGAAAATCTTAACAGACCCATCACAAGCACGGAAATTGATACTGTAATCAGAAATCTTCCAGCAAACAAAAGCCCAGGTCCAGATGGCTTCACAGCTGAATTCTACCAAAAATTTCGAGAAGAGCTAACACCTATCCTCCTCAAACTCTTCCAGAAATTGCAGAGGAAGGTAAACTTCCAAACTCATTCTATGAGGCCACCATCACCCTAATACCAAAACCTGACAAAGATGTCACAAAAAAAGAAAACTACAGGCCAATATCTCTGATGAACATAGATGCAAAAATCCTCAACAAAATTCTAGCAATCAGAATCCAACAACACATTAAAAAGATCGTACACCATGACCAAGTGGGCTTTATCCCAGGGATGCAAGGATTCTTCAATATCCGCAAATCAATCAATGTAATTCACCACATTAACAAATTGAAAAATAAAAACCATATGATTATCTCAATAGATGCAGAGAAGGCCTTTGACAAAATTCAACATCCATTTATGATAAAAACTCTCCAGAAAGCAGGAATAGAAGGAACATACCTCAACATAATAAAAGCTATCTATGACAAACCCACAGCAAACATTATCCTCAATGGTGAAAAATTGAAAGCATTTCCCCTAAAGTCAGGAACAAGACAAGGGTGTCCACTTTCACCGCTACTATTCAACATAGTTCTGGAAGTTTTGGCCACAGCAATCAGAGCAGAAAAAGAAATAAAAGGAATCCACATTGGAAAAGAAGAAGTAAAACTCTCACTGTTTGCAGATGACATGATCCTCTACATGGAAAACCCTAAAGACTCCACCAGAAAATTACTAGAGCTCATCAATGAATATAGTAAAGTTGCAGGATATAAAATCAACACACAGAAATCCCTTGCATTCCTATACACTAATAATGAGAAAGTAGAAAAAGAAATTAAGGAAACAATTCCATTCACCATTGCAACGAAAAGAATAAAATACTTAGGAATATATCTTCCTAAAGAAACTAAAGACCTATATATAGAAAACTATAAAACACTGATGAAAGAAATCAAAGAGGACACTAATAGATGGAGAAATATACGATGTTCATGGATTGGAAGAATCAATATAGTGAAAATGAGTATACTACCCAAAGCAATTTACAAATTCAATGCAATCCCTATCAAGCTACCAGCCACATTTTTCACAGAACTAGAACAAATAATTTCAAGATTTGTATGGAAATACAAAAAACCTCGAATAGCCAAAGCAATCTTGAGAAAGAAGAATGGAACTGGAGGAATCAACTTGCCTGACTTCAGGCTCTACTACAAAGCCACAGTCATCAAGACAGTATGGTACTGGCACAAAGACAGACATATAGATCAATGGAACAAAATAGAAAGCCCAGAGAATAAATCCACACACATATGGACACCTTGTCTTTGACAAAGGAGGCAAGAATATACAATGGAGTAAAGACAATCTCTTTAACAAGTGGTGCTGGGAAAACTGGTCAACCACTTGTAAAAGAATGAAACTAGATCACTTTCTAACACCGCACACAAAAATAAACTCAAAATGGATTAAAGATCTAAATGTAAGATCAGAAACTATAAAACTCCTAGAGGAGAACATAGGCAAAACACTCTCAGACATAAATCACAGCAGGATCCTCTATGATCCACCTCCCAGAATTCTGGAAATAAAAGCAAAAATAAACAAATGGGATCTAATTAAAATTAAAAGCTTCTGCACAACAAAGGAAAATATAAGCAAGGTGAAAAGACAGCCTTCTGAATGGGAGAAAATAATAGCAAATGAAGCAACTGACAAACAACTAATCTCAAAAATATACAAGCAACTTCTGCAGCTCAACTCCAGAAAAATAAACGACCCTATCAAAAAATGGGCCAAAGAACTAAATAGACATTTCTCCAAAGAAGACATACGGATGGCTAACAAACACATGAAAAGATGCTCAACATCACTCATTATTAGAGAAATGCAAATCAAAACCACAATGAGGTACCACTTCACACCAGTCAGAATGGCTGCGATCCAAAAATCTGCAAGCAATAAATGCTGGAGAGGGTGTGGAGAAAGGGAACCCTCCTACACTGTTGGTGGGAATGCAAACTAGTACAGCCACTATGGAGAACAGTGTGGAGATTCCTTAAAAATTGCAAATAGAACTACCTTATGACCCAGCAATCCCACTTCTGGGCATACACACCGAGGAAACCAGAATTGAAAGAGACACATGTACCCCAATGTTCATCGCAGCACTGTTTATAATAGCCAGGACATGGAAACAACCTAGATGTCCATCAGCAGATGAATGGATAAGAAAGCTGTGGTACATATACACAATGGAGTATTACTCAGCCGTTAAAAAGAATTCATTTGAATCAGTTCTGTTGAGATGGATGAAACTGGAGCCGATTATACAGAGTGAAGTAAGCCAGAAAGAAAAACACCAATACAGTATACTAACACATATATATGGAATTTAGGAAGATGGCAATGACGACCCTGTATGCAAGACAGGGAAAGAGACACAGATGTGTATAACGGACTTTTGGACTCAGAGGGAGAGAGAGAGGGTGGGATGATTTGGGAGAATGCCATTCTAACATGTATACTATCATGTGAATTGAATCGCCAGTCTATGTCTGACGCAGGATGCAGCATGCTTGGGGCTGGTGCATGGGGATGACCCAGAAAGATGTTATGGGGAGGGAGGTGGGAGGGGGGTTCATGTTTGGGAATGCATGTAAGAATTAAAGATTTTAAAATTAAAAAAAAAAATAAAATAAAGTTCTATAAAGCAAATATTTTATTTAAAACATTTACAACTCCAGTGTACATATACATATCTGCCCAACATTATTTACATTTAAAAAGATATTACTTGTTTGGAGTCCCACAGGGGTGGCTCAGATGGTAAAGAATCTGTCTGCCATACAAAATACCCAGGTTTGACCTCTGGGTCAGGAAGATCCCTGGAGGAGAAAATGGCAACCCACTCCACTATTCTTGCCTGGAGCATTCTGTGGATGGGCCATGGGTTACAGTCCATGGGGGTGCAAATAGTTGCACATGACTGAGTGACTCACACACACACAGGGACATTAATGGGTATGGCATGGTGCTCTCTTGAAAATTCATTGTAATTCTGAACATCTGCTAAAGTGGGAAGTGGATTCCTTAGCAGCAAAAGGAAAATTACAAGTTACATTTAAAAAAAGCACATATGTACCTTAAAGGGATTACGAATTAATGGGCTTTATAGAAAGAGAATGCAATTAGAAGTTCAAAAGTTTATTTTTCCTTTTTCAACTATGAAATTTCACATTATTAGAAAAATCACTAAGAATTTTACAACCTAGTATTTTTTAAAAATCTCTGTAAAATGAGTATTAATATATTATTTCTTTATAGTTTTCTAGGTTTAAATTTCTATGATATAAATAACAAAGCTCCTTGCAACACAAACTACACCAAACCAATACAAATAATTTGTGTTGTATTTTATAATGTAAAAGTACATGGGTTAGTTTCTACAGGAGAGAAAAATACATAAATAATTTTTGCCCTCTAGTTATTGTCTTATTCCAAATATTAGTTTAGAAGATTATAATCACCACCTAGTATAATTTTAGAGTAGTTGTCATACATGAGGTCTTCCCTGGTGGTTCAGATGGTAAAGAATCCACCTGCAATGTGGGAGACCTGGGTTCAGTCCCTGGGCTGGGAAGATCTCCTGGAGAAGGGAATGGATACCCACTCCAGTGTTCTTGCTAGTTACATAAAAAGTACTAAAAAACAAAGCATTTTGAATGGAAAGAAAGTTCTAATATATAATACAAAATAATTAGGATAAGAAGCCTAAGTTCTTTAAATAAGTTACTCATTTAATCACTGTAACTTTTTAGTTGTAAACAATATTTCTTTATAAAAAAAAAAAAACAGTGATGATTTTTGTCAGAAATAACAATTCTAATTCACTGAAGTCAACTTTAACCTGATGCATTTGAATGTATTTTGAGCCAATCATAGGCTGCAGGATTTCCAGGTTAAAAAAAAATCAAAACATAAAATTAATCCCACAAGTCAAGTTAGTTTGACTTTAAACACAAATGCTTACCACCAATTTAGACACTCCTCTGACTTACAGATGTAAATGCCTGAAAGCCGGATAGACATATTTACTTGATGGTTCTAAATTTCACTTCTAAAAAATGAAACTACAAAGAAGTCATCATTCTCAGACACAACTAAACTATTTCAATTGTGTCTGTCTCAACTGAAATAAAGAATATTAAATGAACACTGTGCTGTTTATTCCAGGCCTTAAATTGGAAGAAAAGAGGAATATCGCCTTTTGTGTTCCTCTCTCAGTCTTAGCCTTGATTTTTTTCTTGCAACACAAGACTACATTCCTGACCTCATTTCTGGCCTAAAGTTTGAAATGGCACAAGTGGAATGAACCTTTTACTCTAGGAATTATCCAACAAAAAAGGGAGAAAGAGGCAATCCTGTCCCAAGCAAGCTCCAATCTTTGATTTCCTTGTGTTAAAACTTTCAACACCACCATCCACCTGTCTGAATCTTACTATAGAAATCCAGGGAGCATTTGCTGCTAGGAAGAAAATACAGAATTCAGATTAGCTGCCCTGCTAAGTACTTGAATTCCAAGAAACTGAAAAAACACATGTAATATTAATGGAAAAACTGTAACCAGAATTCAATAAAAAAATGATACAATAGAGGGAAAAAAATTAAAGAATAAAAAATAGGGAGAATATGAGTCCTAACTCAAAGATGCATTTACCATGGAAAACTTAAAATTTTAAGGAAAAAGGCTTTATTCACTTTCCAAAAGGAAACACACACACACACACACACACACACACACACACACACGGCAAGGTTGCTAAAGAACTATTCAAATCTTTATCAAAATGTGTCCATACTGCTGAAAGTTGTACTTATGAAATTATTTTCAAATTAGCAGAATATACCTCTATCCTTCAGTTCAGTTCAGTTCAGTTCAGTTGCTCAGTCGTGTCTGACTTTGCGACCCCATGAATCACAGCACGCCAGGCCTCCCTGTCCATCACCAACTCCCGGAGTTCACTCAGACTCATGTCCATCGAGTCAGTGATGCCATCCAGTCATCTCATCCTCTGTTGTCTCCTTCTCCTCCTGCCCCCAATCCCTCCCAGCATCAGAGTCTATGCCAATGAGTCAACTCTTCGCATCAGGTGGCCAAAGTACTGGAGTTTCAGCTTTAGCATCATTCCTTCCAAAGGAATCCCAGGGCCGATCTCCTTCAGAATGGACTGGTTGGATCTCCTTGCAGTCCAAGGGACTCTCAAGAGTCTTCTCCAACACCACAGTTCAAAAGCATCAATTCTTTGGTGCTCAGCCTTCTTCACAGTCCAACTCTCACATCCATACATGACCACAGGAAAAACCATAGCCTTGACTAGATGGACCTTAGTCGGCAAAGTAATGTCTCTGCTTTTGAATATGCTATCTAGGTTGGTCATAACTTTTCTTCCAAGGAGTAAGTGTCTTTTAATTTCATGGCTGCAGTCACCATCTGTAGTGATTTTGGAGCCCCCAAAAATAGTCTGACACTGTTTCCACTGTTTCCCCATCTACTTCCCATGAAGTGATGGGACCAGATGCCATGATCTTCATTTTCTGAATGTTGAGCTTTAAGCCAAGTTTTTCATTCTCCTCTTTCACTTTCATCAAGAGGCTTTTTAGTTCCTCTTCACTTTCTGCCATAAGGGTAGTGTCATCTGCATATCTGAGGTTATTGATATTTCTCCCGGCAATCTTGATTCCAGCTTGTGTTTCTTCCAGTCCAGAGTTTCTCATGACGTACTCTGCATATAAGTTAAATAAGCAGGGTGACAATATACAGCCTTGACGTACTCCTTTTCCTGTTTGGAACCAGTCTGTTGGTCCATGTCCAGTTCTAACTGTTGCTTCCTGACCTGCATACAGATTTCTCAAGAGGCAAGTAGGTGGTCTGGTATTCCCATCTCTCTCAGAATTTTCCACAGTTTATTGTGATCCACACAGTCAAAGGCTTTGGCATAGTCAATAAAGCAGAAGTAGATGTTTTTCTGGAACTCTCTTGCCTTTTCAATGATCCAGCAGATATTGGCAATTTGACCTCTGGTTCCTCTGCCTTTTCTAAAACCAGCTTGAACATCAGGGAGTTCACAGTTCATGTATTGCTGAAGCCTGGCTTGGAGAATTTTGAGCATTACTTTACTAGCCTGTGAGATGAGTGCAATTGTGTGGTAGTTTGAGCATTCTTTAGCGTTTCCTTTCTTTGGGATTGGAATGAAAACTGACCTTTTCCAGTCTTGTGGCCACTGCTGAGTTTTCCAAATTTGCTGGCATATTGAGTGCAGCACTTTCACAGCATCATCTTTCAGTATTTGAAATAGCTCAACTGGAATTCCATCACCTCCACTAGCTTTGTTCATAGTGATGCTTTCTAAGGCCCACTTGACTTCACATTCCAGGATGTCTGGCCCTAGATGAATGATCACATCTCCTGATTATCCCGGTCATGAAGTATCCCCTTTTCCTAAATAGTTCATGAATATTGGTGCTTACCCACTTCAAAATGATGAATTCTGCACCTAAATCTCTGATAGAGAGAAAATTATATTATCTCTTGTAGCCACTGGTAGATTTCATCCTAGTTGTAGCCACTAACCCCAGCATTGATAAAATATTTTCACCCACAAAGCCCATTAACTATTCATGGGAAATAAAAAAGACTCTGAGCATTAAAATAAAGTCTTTTTTTCCCTTTGTACTTAGTTTCACATGGGCATAGGGAGCCGCTTGAACAGGCCTCAGAGCTGGTCCTTCCAGACTGGCGTTCCTAGTGGGAAATGGCTGCACAGGCGCCTCAGCTCAGGGCCCATTTGCAGAGGCACCGCGCCTGACACCTCAATTCAAGATGGTGATGGCAGGACGTGTGTAGAGACGCTATACTTGGGCACTGTGATTCCAATCCGTGAGCATCACAGCTGTACCCGCTCTCCAGAACTCTGTCCCCTCCCCAACTGTTGTTGTTGTTGTTTAGTTGTGTCTGACTCTTTTGTGACCCCATGGACTGTGGCCCGTCAGGCTCCTCTGTCCATTGGATTTCCTAGGCAAGAATACTGGAGTGGGTTGCCATTTCTTTCTCCATACCACGGTGATAAGATATCTGATAAAGCAGCCCATCCTCTGGACTTTCTAGGAGATCATCTATTCTAGAGCATGAGCTTGCAGCTCTCTATTCTTACATCAGAGCATAAAACTAGCCTTTCCTTCTGACCCAAACCTGGTCTTGTTCTACTGACTCAAAGGACACTAGGCAAGAGGACCCTTGTTGAGGCTCACTTGAGTGGGTCAGTAATGTGATCTCCCAAGGATACTTATGTTTTCTGCTTGAAATATCTCCTACTTGAGTCTTCAGTGATTCACAGCTAGCTTACACATATCTAAAATTTTTCCAGAAGTACATCACTTTTGGATGGGCAGGTGGGCATGTGGAAGAGGGTAGGAGTTGATGGCTTTAGGTTCAGCCACTTGCTAAAGCAGAATCAAGCATTACTCTCAGTCATATAGGTCCTAGAGTTGAAACTGAATTATCAGTCCAAATTTCAATTCTGCTTTAATGGATAAGAGCTTGGACCCTGGGGAAGGTTGCTCAAGATGTTGAGTCCCTTCCTAGCTTTGCAACCTTGGACAGTTTACTTAATCTTTACTCTTAAGTTTCTTTAGCTCTCAAATGAGGACAAGGAGAATCCCAGGGACGGGGGAGCCTGGCGGGCTGCCGTCTATGGGGTCGCACAGAGTCGGACACGACTGAAGCAACTTAGCAGCAGCAGCAGCAGCATAGTACTGCCATGAGGATTAAATGAGTTTATAAAATTAAAGAATTTAGAACTGTACCTTATACACAGGAAGAGCATGTGAATATTAAATTTTAACCACTGAGTTTTCCTTAAGGAATCCTTGGTGAATTTCTTAATCTATTAAAAAGTTCAGCATTTAAATCCCTCTCCTTTCAGGAAGATCCTCATCCCTGTGAAGTTTTTCCCAATTTTCCTGAGGCCTCTGCATTCCCAGGTATTTTTGAAATGGTAACTTCTGTCTAGACACTAAAATCCAGTTTCTTGTTTAGGCCAGTTGGGAAAATTCTGAGAGATTCCTTTAGATAAATATTCTGAAAATAAAACTCACTGACTTCAAGTTGACAATTTTAAAGAGCAGCTTTTCTAGCAAATGTTCATCCTAACAAAGTACACAGCTATGAGAAATTTTACAATATGGACATATTTCAATACATGTTTCAATACATTGCAGCTATTCATAAAGTTGAAGGTATGATGTTAATGAAAACACAGAGCTTTGGACAGGGCCCAACCATCTTCATTTTAGTGGTAGATTAAAAAGATGCTAAAATTTCTATATAAACATCTCAACCCTGCTCAAGAACTTGGATAATTTCTCTGTTGAAAAGGATAAGACAATATATTTCTAGCTACTATTCACTTGAGCTATTAAAGAGCTTCACAACAACTCTTTAAAATGTCCAATATTGAGTTTATGGACACACCACCCTGAAAATACCCAATCTTGTGTAAAATATCCAATGTTAAGGCTCTGGAAGTTAAGGGTAAACACTGCACATTTACCTTTTGGATGTAATTATTTAGTACTATTAATATTAGAGCCTATGGACCAGATTTAGCTTATTTGACTATTTTTTTATTATATTCAATGGCCAAACAATTTAGTGATTTCTTACAACAGAAGCTATTATTAAAAGTATATCTTTATGATGATGCTTGTTTTCATTTTTGTTAGATATTCAATTACTTTAAGGATTATAATTAAATTTACTTCAAGAAAGTTCAGTTCAGTTCAGTTCAGTCACTCAGTCATGTATGACTCTGTGTGACCCCATAGACTGCAACACGTGAGGCTTCCTTGTCCATCACCAACTACCGGAGCTTGCTCAAACTCATGTTCATCGAGTTGGTGATGCCATCCAACCATCTCATCCTCTGTCATCCCCTTCTCCTTCTGTCTTCAATCTTTCCCCCAGCATCAGGTTTTTTTTTTTTTTTCCCAGTGAGTCAGTTCTTTGCATCAGGTGGCCAAAGGAGTTTCACCATCAGCAGCAGTCCTTCCAATGAATATTCAGGACTGATTGCTTTTACGATGTACTGGTTGGACTCTCCTTGAGAGTCTCTAAGGGACTCTCAAGAATCTTCTACAACATCACAGTTCAAAAGCATCAATTCTTTGGCACTCAGTTTTCTTTACAGTCCAACTCTCACACCCATACATGACTACTGGAAAAACCATAGTTTGACTAGATGGACCTTTGTTGGGTAAAGTAATGTCTCTGCTTTTTAATATGCTGTCTAGGATGGTCATAGCTTTTCTTCTAAGGAGCAAGAGTCTTTTAATTTCATAGCTGCAGTCACCATCTGCAGTGATTTTGGAGCCCCCAAAAATAAAGTCTGTCACTCTTTCCACTGTTTTCCCATCTATGTGCCATGAAGTCATGGGACCAGATGCCAAGATCTTAGTTTTCTGAATGCTAAGTTTTAAGCCAAGTTTTTCATTCTCCTCTTTCACTTTCATCAAGAGGCTCTTTAGTTCTTCTTCACTTTCTGCCATAAGGGTGGTGTCATCTGAGTATCTGAGGTTATTGATATTTCTCCTGGAAATCTGGATTCCAGCTTGTTCTTCATCCAGCCTAGGATTTCCCATGATATACTCTGCATATAAGTTAGATAAGCATGGTGACAACATACAGTCTTGGCATACTCCTTTCCCAATTTGGAACCAGTTTGTTGTTCCATGTTGGTTCTAACTGTTGCTTCTTGACTCGCTTCTTGATTTCAAGAATACTAACTTCATATCCTATTATTACCAAAATGTATATCATTTCTACCTCTTCCCATACACAAACTCCCCTACCCAGATCATTTCACAGTGCTAAATTCATTTAAACATAATCAGTCATCCTTTTCCTGTCACCAGTATTCCTGCACAGTCCTACAATATTCAGAGCTATAAAATTATTATGTAAAAATTGGAACAAAACTGTGCATTTGACCATTGTTCATCATCATTTACATGGATTTTTATATTCCTTAATCTGCCTTTTCTTTTAAAAATCACAATTTATTTTCTAAAAGAAAAATAAAAACTAACATTCATGAACTAATAGTAGTTTAGCGCCTTTATTTCATAAGCTTCTAAAACAAGCAACTGAAAGCTGAAACTTATAAGGAATTAAGGGTGCAAGCATACTAAGGAGCATGCATCTACTGCCATAATTGGAGTCAGAATTAGGATTCATTTCTATGTTTGTCTGATGTAAATATGTGGGTAACTTTCTCAGCACAGCTCAGTTCCCTTAAATACATTTAAAATATCAGATGTCTATAAATGCCAGAATAGATGAAGGGATCTTTCACTTTATATCTGGATAATTAGTTTTAAGTAGACTCAGTCTGCTTTCTAAATTCTCTATTCACAACACGAGGAAGATAAATACATTTTCAGTGTAGATAACATAAGAATTATTTTAAAAAGTCATATCAACTCCCAGTATGAAAAGCTATTAAGTAGCTGTGCCCACAATGTCTTTGCTATCATCATCAACTATGAGTTACTGAGCACTCAACAGCATATTTTAAACGCTTATTAAGCTTCAGTTAATCTGAAGCAAATGACATACATACTAAGACATTTATTTGAAAAAATGCAATGTACCATCTCTCAGTGCTTATTCCAACAAAGAAAATGCATTTTTTTTTCAAATCAGTTGATTTGGAAACACTGAAGGAAAAAACAAAACCTAGAAACACAATTGCATTTAATAACTCCTCTTTAATGCTTCTGTCTCATTCTAAATGAATTTTGGAAGAACAAAATTAATAGCTGAGAAATACTGGAGGAGAAAATTCAATGAAGGGAAAAAATAAATAGATTCAAATACTTACATTCCACGATGACACCACAGTGTTCATTGCTTTTATTACTGCATTAAAAAAGCATCATCAAATGACAAAAACATTTTTCTTAGTAAGTTAAGAATGAAATATGCTTACTTTTCTAAAGAATACATGAATATGTAGAATTCAGATAAGTGAAGTCTCAGATCATTCTTTACTTATATCAAACTGTTTTTCCTTAGCATGATTTTTAATAAGTTCA
The DNA here is from genome assembly GCF_016772045.2 of Ovis aries. Classification (NCBI taxonomy): domain Eukaryota; kingdom Metazoa; phylum Chordata; class Mammalia; order Artiodactyla; family Bovidae; genus Ovis; species Ovis aries. Next base: position 66,835,689 of record NC_056062.1, on the reverse strand, counting down.
TTTTGTAATACCAAGCCATTTAACAAAAGATTTGAGAAAATAAATACACTTTTTAAGGTCCTCTGTTTGAACTCCATTGCCATCACCTTGAAAAAAATAATCAGTTGGACTGAATATTTAGAGAATTATTACAAATCCCTAAGTCCTAATAAAAGAACTATAAAATAAATAAATGAAGGATATCGAGTTAGGTATATCTACCAGTCAATACTACCTTTTCTCTGCTTCTGAGAACACAGGAGACTTGTATTTCCTCACCCTTTTGAAGTTATTCATGGCCATTGACCTTTTGGGTAATGATAGATAATCAAAAGTGCATTTCATTTCCAGGTGGAAGCATTTAATTGTCGGTGCTCAGGGCTTCCCCGCCTCTCCCTGCAAATTCCTTTATTAATAGTGGAAGCACCTGCTGCTAGGGAAACACAACACTCAATTGCCCTTGGGAAGTTGTTTACACTTGCAGTGGACTTTTGAGGGAAAAACAGATTTCAGTTGTTTTAAGCCACTGAGATTTTGGAGTTTGTTTCTATGGTGTAATTAAGCCATTCTGATGAATACAAGTACATGCAATAATTACAGGCAAAAACTACACTTTTAAAATTTTATTTTATTTTTCAATTTGGCCGTGCTGCGAGGCTTGTGGGATCCTAATTCCCTACCAGGGATCCAACACTGCCTGATGGTGAAAGTGCTGAGTACTAACCACTGGGCCACCAGAGGATTCCTCAAAACCACACATTCTTAACATGAAACATACATAGTTTATAGTTTATTAATGACCTGACAATGATGACCAGTATATGCAGGACATCAGAACTGATCACTTTAATTATAATGGTAATTCCGTGTTTATTTTCTTTTGTCAATAAAATTATTAACAAAATTAGGCAACTGGCACTTTTTATTTGGTTTATTAGCACAGAATGATACTTCCTGCTATCTATCGATTTATCCATCTATAACTTTTGTCTTATTTGCCAGTCAACATTGCTCTATCCTTTCTTTAAGACCTAATGCAAACTTCTCCACCAGAATTCTGCTACTTCACAAATAATATTATTTTGTCCTTTACACATCATTATATTTAAAATTTTCAATTAGTTTGCTAAAGATACTTGAATTTCTTTGGTTATATCGATACCTCAAAATGTGCCAACAGGTATTCTACATGAAGGAAACAACGAGTCCTTCATGGTCTTACTTTGTGAATCTCTTCTATTCCATCTTGTGAATCTTTGTTTTGTCCTGACTGACCTTTTTAAATGCCCTCATAATTCTTAATTTTTCTTCTCTCCTAACTGGAACTTGATGTTAGAGTCTATTTTTTACTGCCTAAGGATTTTTTTTTCCCTGAAACTTAAAATTGAAAGTCCGTTTTGCCTAGTGTGTTCTACAATATGTTATCATTTCCATCATCATCACTTTTAATTACTCCCTCCATAACTCTCAATTTCTTTGCTCTTGATTTTGGTTTGATTTACCCACTTGTCTGGTGGCTCAGCAGTAAAGAATCCACATGCAATGCAGGAGAAAGTGGCAGGAGACCTGGGTTCAATCCCTGAGTCAGGAAGATACAGTGGAAAAGGAAATGGCAACCTACTCCTAACCTGCCAGGCTCCTCTGTCCATGGGGATTCTCCAGGCAAGAATACTAGAGTGGGTTGTCATGACCTCCTCCAGGGGACCTTCCCAACCCAGGGATTGAGCCCAGGCCTCCTGTATTGCAGATGATTCTTTACCATCTGAGCCACCAAGGAAGCCCAAGAACGCTGGAGTGAGTAGCCTATCCCTTCTCCAAGGGATCTTTCAGACCCAGGAATCCAGTCGAGGTCTCCTGCATTGCAGGTGGATTCTTTACCAGCTGAGCTACCAGGGAAGTGCTGAGCCACTGGGGAAGCCCCAAAAAGCCCTTATCAAGATCTTTATCTTGCTTGATGTATGGGCAGCATCTGAAGTATTTGTTTGATCACTTCTGTAAAATAAATTCTTCACTTAGTTTCCAGGATACCATTCCCTCCTGGCTTCCCTCCTACCTTTCTGTCCATTTCATAGATTTTCGGATTATTTTTCTTCATCTTTTCAACCTGGAAATGTTGGCAAGCCCAAGGCTCTGCCCTTTAACTTATTTAGATTTTTAATTCCCACCTTGTCCCTAGCACTTATCAAGATTCATGGCTTTAAATACCAGCTTCATTTTTATATTTAACTACAACCAAATATTTAGTTCAGTCCTCTTCTCTGGGTACTCAGGTAGGCAACTGGTTTCTTGTCATTTTCTCTTGAATGTCTGATAGGAATTCTATGTCAAAAATGCATTGAACTAACATTTTAATATTTCTCTAAACTACCGAACCCAAAGCGTTCTTTCAGAAGTATTCCTATTCAAAGTCAAAGATGATTCCATTCCTGTGGTTTCCTGGGGGTAAAAATAGTGTCAAACTTTTTACTCCTAATACTCCGCAAACTGAGGCTGACAACAAATCTCTTCTGCTTGACCACTCGTTACCACCCTAACTGGCACTACCCTCTTCTACACCATCCTCTGTCATCATGAATTTTGCAATAACTTCTGCCAAATTCAGAATTTTAATATGACCATCCAGTGGTCCAAGGCCTTGCAGATTCTTTTTCCTTATTTGTGGAAGAACTTGTAACTTGATGCTAAAAATAGAATATATTGCAAATAATAGAATATCTCAGCTTGCTGTTTAACACTGTAAATTGACATATGACTATGTTACATCTATGGCAAATGTAAAGGGGTTTTGCAGATATAATTAAGATCTCTAATCAATTGAGTTAATTAAAAAGAGCATCCTGGTGGGCCTGGCTTAATTGAGTGAAGGCTTTAAAATAGACCTAAAAGTCAGAGACAGAAATCTAGAGTGTGGTTTCTCTGCTATCCTTAAAGAAGTAAGATGTTGTGTTGTGAGAGGACAATGTGAGGAGGCTCTAGGAGCCGAAAGCAGAACCCAGTTGACAGACAAAAAACAGGCACCTCAGTTCTATTAATCATACTTTCCTATGAAAAATTGTATGAGACGTAAATTATAAAAATTTCTTAATAATCCTGTAACCTAATTAACACCTAAAATAATATTCACACTTACTTATCGATATTAGGAAAGTGACTGATAACGTTAATAAGAGTTCTTTGGAATAAGAGTCTCTGGTTGGACCAAGAAAAGAGGGCTTCTCAGGTGGCATAGTGGTAAAACAAAAAATCCGCCTGCCAGTGCAGGAGGTGTAGGTCCAATCCCTGGTCGGGAAGATCCCCTGGAGAAGGAAACAGAAAACCTCTCCAGTATTCTTGCCTGGAAAATTCCATGGACAGAGGATCCTGACAGGCTATGATACATGGGGGTGAAAAGAGATGGGACATGACTGAGTGAGTGAGCACACACATGCACACCAAGAGAAGAATAATGCAAGACAAAAGGATTTTTGACAGAAAACACCAGTTCTGGCAGATTATAAGCAAGGAGTATAAAGAGGAGAGGACAAACAAGGTTAAGTGGAACCTTAGAACAAAGAAAAAAACTGGTCTAGTTCTACTGAAATTTGGGGCCAGATGACACTTTGTTTTCTGAGGTATAATTTTCAGTATTGCAGTAAGTTTAGCAGCACCCTTGACCTCTATCCACTGGATGCCAGTCTCATTTCCTTTCCAGTTAGAACAACTAAACTGTCTGCTGACACGGCCAAATGTTTCAAAGAACAGACTTTCTCCCTTTTTCTTCTGAATTGGAAATTATTAATACATAAGAATAAAAATAAAGATATTAAAGTTCTAGATCCAGATTATCTGAAGTCATAAAATTCTAAATATATGATCAGCAAAAAACATCAAATTTCTTTGTGTATTCAAAGTGATTTTTTTCATTCTTATGAAATTTCCCTCTCCCTGAGATGTGTTGATAAACAAGAACTCAGTGTTTGCGCTTGCTTCAGAGAAAGTGATATACCATCACCTTCTCCACAATGGAGCATTTGTTATAGACTTTGAAGTATATCTTTTATCTAGAATACACAATGAGGGTGATGGTAAAAATGTGAAAATAAGAACTGCTTCCAGCCTTAATTATTGTCAGAGTGTTCACCATACATACAGTTATAACATTTGAGAGAGTATGAAGAGAATGGGTGTCTATTGGCTTAAGATAAGAACACTTGAGAAGGAAAAATAAATTTTCAAATTAAATTATTTTTAATTAAAAATTTTAATTAAATAAATAAAAGAAATTTATTTCCCCTGGAAAGGAAATGTCAATCCACTCCAGCACTCTTGCCTGGGAAATCCCATAGACAGAGGGTTGCACTGAAGTGACTTAGCAAGCACAAAATAAATTAATTAACTTAAAAACAAAGAAAAGTTCTGAAATAAAAAAGCAATGAATTGTCACTAGCCCTGTCAGGTACTGAATATATTATACCAGCCAACTAAGCAGCAAATGGGGCATTACAGTAGTAGTTTAGGACTAGACAGATCTATTTAAGAAGAGCAGTCTGGAAATATAGCTAAGAAATTATATACATTTAATACACAATATCGAAGATCCCCTAGGGGAGAAAATGGCAACCCACTCCAGTATTCTTGCCTGGATTATTTCATGGACAGAAGAGCCTGTTGGGCTACAGTTCATGAGGTCACAGAGTTGGACACAACCAAGCAACTGAAAAATGCACACATGCATTGGGAAAATTTACAAGAATTTTTAAAAGAAAACTCATTAAAGTAGTCTTGGGACAATGAATTAATAGTTTAATCAGTTACAACATACACTATTACTGCTTCGAAACATATGAAGGAAAGAGAAAAAGATGATTACTATTTCATTCTTTGATAGACTCCTTGTTCTGTACGCTACCCTGAAATGTCTATTTTTAAAAGCAGCCCATGTGATAATTTAAAAACATATGTTAGATCACGTCAACATCTTTTCAAGTCTTTTTCTCATCTTTCCATCCCACTCAGCATGAAAACCAAGTCTGTAAATGGTCCATATCAGTTCAGTCGCTCAGTCGTGTATGACTCTGTGACCTCATGGACTGCACCACGCCAGGCTTCCCTATCCATCACCAACTCCAGGTATTTGCTCAAATTTATGTCCAGTGAGTCGGTGATGCCATCCAACCATCTCATCCTCTGTTGTCCCCTTCTCCTCCTGCCTTCAATCTTTCCCATTATCAGGGTCTTTTCCAGTGAGTCAGTTCTTCACATCTGGTGGCCAAAATATTGGAACTTCAGCTTCAGCATCAGTTCTTCCAATGAATATTCAGGACTGATCCCTTTAGGATGGACTGGTTGGATCTCCTTGCAGTCCAAGGGATTCTCAAGAGTCTTCTCTAACACCACAGTTCGAAAGCATCAATTCTTCAGTGCTCAGCTTTCTTCATAGCCCAGCTCTCACATCCATACACAACTACTGGAAAAACCGTAGCTTTGACTCAATGGACCTTTGTCAACAAAGTAATCTCTCTGCTTTTTAATATACTGTCTAGGTTTGTTCACAAGACCCTAAATAATTCAGTTTTTCTTTTACCTGTCTGATTTTTTTCTACCACTCCTCCCCACTGCTTCCTTTGGTCCAGCCACTCTGGGCTTATTTCTGTCTGACAAGCATGGCTTGTGTTCTCCTGTCTCAGGGCTTTTCTGTTTCCTTTACTTGCAATTCTCTCTTCTCAGAGTTCTGTGACTTCTTTTCTCCTTCAGTAATATGTGTAATGCCACCTTCTCAGTGGAAGCATTCCCTTTCCACTCTGACTAGAGTATCCTGTCCTATAAGCCAGGACCATTTTATTCAATGCTATATTCCTAATACTAATATTAGTGCCCAGAACAGAACAGAACATTATTATTTGTTAAATAATATCTGGATAAATAACTACACGAATGAATATATAACTTCATAATTTAAATCTTTCAGCTTTTATATTTCTAAAAACCAGAGTCACTCAGCTTGTTTGAATTTATACAACAATTTTATTTTTGCTGTAATGTTATAAATTCAAGCAAACAATGTAAAATAAAAAAGCTGACTGGTGACTCTTTTTTTTTTTTTCCTGGTTACATTTCTACTAGAAAAACCTTAAATCGAAAGGACTAGAATATTCTGACCCAATGAAGAGTTTGAAAAGTGAAAGTATTATTTGTTCAGTCAAGTCTGACTCTTCGTGACCCCACAGACTGTATCCCATCAGGCTCCTCTATCCTTGGACTTCTCCAGGCAAGAATACTGGAGTGGGTAGCCATTCCCTTCTTCAGGGGATCTTCCTATCCCAGGGATTGAACCCAGGTCTCCTTCACTGCATGCAGAGTCTTTATCATCTGAGCCATCAGGGAAGACCAGTGAAGAGTATAAAGTGATTGTGGATGAGAAATTACCAAAAAAAAAAAAAAAAAAAAAAGAAGAAGAAGAAGAAGAAGTCAGTGAAAAAACTATCCTGCCCCAAAACTCTTGTTCCTAGTAATATTTTGTATCCCAAAAGAGATATTATTCCCTCCTTGAGACAGTTACCAGTTTGCCTTGGTCCAGAATTTGCTTTCCCAGAGTAGAAATCCCACATAGAAAGCTGCCCTAGACTTGCATAGACTCCAGGTTCAACCAGTGTCCAGTAAGTAAACTTGGACATTTTCAGATACCTTGCCAACCTGGTCTAAGGTATTAGGAATATATTTCTCAGGTTCTTGTCTGTGATGGTGGTCCATTTTCCCATTATTGGAAGATAAAACTTAGTTTTAATTGATTTAATTCTGGATAATTTCTATCTCAAGGATTTAAAACAGAGATTGATATTCTGAGCCAAGAGTAAGTATTGCTGTCTTCATTTTCATTTCCTAGCTCTGCTTCATGGCTCAATATCTGCTTTCTCATGCCCTAGTGAGTTAAAAGTAAATGCTTTCACTGCCTGAATGGCTCACTACTGTTACACTTTGTTCAAACTCCCCTTGACAGCACTAGTTTTTCACCTATGTTGCCCTAACAATAGTTTATTTCTGGAAATTGCTTTACCTGTCTAATGGTTTTCCACTCAGTACCCTGTAGACACCTGCACCTCTTCTCCATAAGACAGAGAACTGGGTACTTCAACCCTTTGCCAGAAAATTTTCCCCATTTTGCAGTTTTTGAAACTTTAGTCCAGTAGAGTGACTCTTCTTCCCTGTGTTCTGCCAAGATTTCTATAAATTGAGCTAAGGTTAATTGCATCCTGAGGAAGGCTCTTCAATGCTGTGCCCTTCTTGTCCACCGCAAAACAGAAATAGCTAGTTATCTCAGGTATTTTTCATGTTTAAAAGAAATAAGTTAATAGCCAGTGGCAAAATCCCTGTTTCAAGGGTGGCAAAAACATTTTGTTTGTTCAATTAAAGTGTCTCTGATACCTTTAGTTCTTTGGCTATGGACCAGTTTGCTTTCTCAATCTCTGCACTTCAGTTTGCTGAAATGCATCCTGGAGCAGAGAGCTCTCGAACTGCCACTCCTGATATGAGATAATTAGAGGACCATACACAGAACATTGGCAAGAACTTTGCTGATTTTCCCCAACCCCCACTACTTTAGGTGGGATAAGCTTTCACACAAAAAGTGCAGTGATCAATCCAGACACATCTCATTATCATTTCCAAGGGCAGGAAGGAAGTCTCTACTCAGAAACATCAGTGATTTGTTTCCCGGATAAGCTTCCTGAATGACATGGAATTCAGATATAGATAGAGCACACATATCTTACATGGACTTGCTTCTTCTGCCAATTAGAAAACAAAAGAAAATGAAAGTGCTTTTTATTTGATAACTGTTGTCTACAAACATCTAGAGAAAACATAATTACTGGTGATTTCTTAGAATTAAGACCACTTTAAAGTCAAGAGCCTAAAAACATCAGTATTATTCAACATCATGCCAGAGGAACTTTATAGCACACTAAACAGCTTTATAAAAAATCTTTTGTAAATTCAGACTTTATTGTAATATCCACTAAAGGATTACAAATACAAATATACATTGAAAATGGAGGCTTAATTCCCCCTATTGCAAATAAAGAAGATTTTCCTTCTCTCATTTTCCTCAGCTTATTCACTTTGGAAAATCTGTAAGTTTTAAATACTAGCTCCTCCCCTTGAAATGACTGTAAATTATTTTGAAGATGAGGCCGGCATTTATTTAGCTTTATGATCCAGAATTGTCTTTCTCAAAGATCTGAGAGCCACTTCTTTGAAATGTAAACATCAGAGGTGATATTGCCCCAGTCTCCCAGTGTCTATGGGAGTGAAGGATCTAGGATCTAACTTCTTCTGTGTTGTGGTCCTTGGCTTCCCTGGTGGCTCAGAGGTTAAAGCATCTGCCTGCAAGGCGGGAGACCCAGGTTCAATCCTTGGGTTGGAAAGATCCCCTGGAGGAGGAAATGGCAACCCACTCCAGAGGAGCCTGGTAGCTTACAGTCCATGGGGTCGCAAAGAGTCAGACATGACTGAGCAACTTCACTATCACTAATGGACCGGAATCTGGTGGTCCAGAGTCGACCAAAAAGAAAGTAGAGAGAAAGAGGTTGATATTCCATGGTTTATGCAGAAAACCAATAAAGCCCCTGGCATGGGGCTTGCTCTGTTCATAGAGGCCTCAGGTACCCTCTTGATGTGGTGAAGGTGCAGAGCGCCTTCTTGAGAGTCTTAGAAACCCGGGCAGGAAAGTGAACTCAGAGAGCCTTTGCGCTCCAAAGAAATAGCCTGAGAGAGAGAGAGAGAGAGAGAAAGAAAGACATGGGGACAAAAGCTCTGATGGAGCAAAGGTGTTTTAATCAACATGGTGTGGGCATATATACTGTAGTTATTCTCAGCAAAGATAAAGATTAAAATTCCAGACTTACAAAACATAGGCGATCCATATTTAAGAGAGAGAGAGTTGTAAATTGTCACTTTTACCTTATGTTCACAAGAAGGAAGAGGGTACTTATTACTGTATTGAAAAACTAACGAAAGAAATGCCTGAATCCCTCAGCCCCAGGAGAGGCTGCCTCTCCTCTTAATTCCTGAATATTGAGGAATTCATAAGCAACAGAGGATTCCTGACAGATCCAAAACAGCACACATAAAGCCTCCTGTTAAATGCTTCTTGACACTTCTGGACACCTTGCTCCCACTTGCAAAACCACTTTTTTTTTAATAAAGATATGAGAAGTTTGTTTTTCCTCTGTATAAAACCTATTAGCAAACACAGATAGTCACCTCAGTTATCAGGGAGATTTAGTTTGTGTGAACATTGGTGACAAATGGTGCCCTCAAGTACTTGTACTTAGGACTTGTTTTCCAGTTGCTAAGTTGTGTCTGACTCTTTGTGACCCCATGGACTGCAGTACACCAGGCTTCCCTGTTCTTCACCATCTCTCTGAATTTGCTTAAATTCACGTCCATTGAGTCAGTGATGCCATCCAACCATCTCATCCTCTGTCGCCCCTTCTCCTCCTGCCTTCAATCTTTCCCAATATGGGGTCTTTTCCAATGAGTCAGTTATTAGAATCAGGTAGCCAAAGTATTGGACCTTCAGCTTCAGCATCAGTCCTTCCAATGAATATTCAGGTTTATTTCCTTTAGGATTGAATGGTTTGATCTGCTTGCAGTCCAAGGGACTCTCAAGAATCTTTCCAGCACCACAATTAGAAAGCATTAATTCTTCAGTGTTCAGCCTTCTGTATGGTAGAGATTGTTTATCTTGGAAAAGGTGTATTAAGGGTTGTATCAGCTTGGCTACTGTTATGGACCAAATATTTATGGCCTCTTAAAATTCCTACATTGAAATCATACTCCCACAATGTGATGTTATTAGGAACTGGGAGTCTTTAACTGATAATTGGAATTTTATCAGGTTATAATGGTGGAGACTTCATGAATGGAGTTAGTGTCCTTGTAAGAGTCATGAGAGGGCTTACTTGCCCTCTCTGCTTTCTGCTATGGGAGGATACAATGAGAAGTCAGTAGTCTGCAAACCAGAAGAGGGTTCTCTCCAGATCCTGACCAAGCTATGACTCTGATCTCAGACTTCCAGTCTCTGAAACTATGAGAAATAAATTTCTGTTTCTTAAAAGTAACCTAACCTATGGCCTATTGATTTCAGTAGCCCACACAGATTAAGACAGCTTTATAAGTGGATGAGATTCCATCCTGTCTTTGCAATCTCTTAGCTGACAGCATGTGTTGCCACATCACATCTGGTTTAATCCTTATTCAATAATCAAACTGTTTTCTTTTGCTATTACCTTTGTGGGGAAGCTTTCCGGGTGTAAAGACCACTTAAAATTCTATTTCCCCAACAGGATGCAATGTCAGCAAACATTACCAGAGAAATTAGCTGGTAAATATTCCATGACACAGCCTCTTGAAAGTCAGTTCTCCAAGAAGTCATGGTTGGGTTGATGGTGATGGAATTTTTCCTGAGCAGGAAGCAGTTCTGTCAAGTTCTGCAAAGCTCCATACCTTAAACCTTACAAAGTCTAACTACTTCACCTAAAACCCTAACACCTTTGCTTCATATGGACCCCAAACAAACAAAAGAACCAACAAACCCTCAAAAACCTTTAGAAGTCTATGGGGATTAAGGGAACAGTTTTCTATTATACTATGAGTACATTTGCTATTTTTTTCTACACAGTTCTTAATATGAAAACTAGACATCACCTATGCAAAACTGCAGTGTAATCTTGCAATGATGACCAAAATGTGGTTATGCACAATCAGTTTAAAACCTTGAAAGAGGAGATATGGAGATCTGCCAAGGGGTAAATATATAAAGAAATACAAAAAATGAAATGGCATGGTTAATTAAAATTTGAAATATGTATCCATTCAGATTTGATCTAGCTGCAAACAAAAATAATAACACTAAAAAAAAATCAGTGGTCTAAATAAATAACAACATCCTTTCTGTCTCACGGAGCATAGGGAAGGTTACTATTCTTAAACCAGACAGGCTCAACACTGCTACTTTTTTTCAGAATTCTGCACACTAAAGGAAGAAAAAAAAAATTGCTAGGTCTTAGGAAATCCAAAAAGATCTTTTTATACTAATTCTTCAGGGCAAGAATTGCTTCTACTTCCACACTTATATAACTAAAGAAGGTTTTCTTTTTTTTTTTTCTCAGAATAGAAAACATCCTCAAAATGACTTGGCATTTCCACCTCTAGGCTGAAAACAAACCGGCACAATTGTTTCAAAATTCCAAAGCACCAGAGGCTCAAAACTTTTAATAAGTTGCTCATATTTACTGTAATGTCTAACTCTTATCTTGTAAAATGATCCTTCAGTTCATGTTTGTTCTGTTCCCTTGATCCTGCAAGGATTGAACTCATTTGTTCATTCATAATTTAAGATTGTGTCTGTTTGTCTCAGTTTTGGTGATGACCCTGACATCATACCGCAGATGGGATAATTTTGATAAGGATAATGTACAGCTCGATGTCAAAGTGTTCTAAACAATTGTAGTAGACATCAGATACTTTCATCAGTCCAGAATATTTTCTCCTTTATTTTCAGCAAAGTAGAATCTATCATTTCTTCAGGGAAACAAATTATCCCTGGAACTGAGAAGAATTCTGCATCCCTCCCTGCCTACCCAAGTACAAAGACCCCCTCCATGTCCCTGACCCTTATTTGTAGAAAAGCTGAAGTCTCCTAGGCATCTCTGAAGCACAAAAGAGAATGTTCAGGCAGTTAATGATTGGGACAATAGAATCATAGACTCAAGGTCTGATGCACTTTCTTGAAATGTTCTACAGATACTATAACATCCATCAGAGGGGAAAGGCTAACTGAATGATGACCAGATTGTAACGATGACATAAGCTGCTCCATTTTGAGCAGTCCTGAATCTATGGTTAGTACACGTCCAGTAACTGGCCTTAAGAGAGTGGGATTAACACTATTGCTCACAATAATCTATATTTTTGTGAACATCAAAATAACTGCAGCTTTCCCTGCCTATAAATTAAGCAAGCAACTAAAATTGTCAGCAAAGAGAACTACAGACCTATGTCAACATCTTCCATTGCAAGACTATGGCACGCTATGTCAACATGAAGAAGTTACAGATGACAGAATTTGCCCCTAATCCCACAGAAATGGAAAAATGTCTGACAATTGGAGATTTGTAGCCAGCTTTTGGCAGGAAAGCGCTCTTTGCAGGAGACCTCTTTTGTCTTGTCACTTTAGCAAAGCTGTGTTTTACATAATCTTAAACCAAGTATCCCCACGCTCTACTTCTCTCTGGCTCAAAAATACCGTTCAAACCTTTCGAGCACAGGATACCCTTGCCCTAACCTGATGGTTCTTTCCATAGATCAAAAAAGTAGATGACCAGATCTTTCTTCTAACTTCCCCTACAATAATCTCTCCAATAAACTGTGTGAAGAATTAGCATCTAAAGAAAGATCACAATGAGTCAACAAGCCTTCATGTAGTAGGAGATGGGAATGAGTCTGATTTCCTAACTCAATGATTTAACTGAGATTACTTCCCCTTTTCCCTTTAAAAACTTTCATGACCAAGCAGAATCTTTGGAGTTGGATTTGAGACAAGGGTCTGCCTTTTCCCCAGAATGCTGGTTTTCTGATTAAAAGCATTTCCTGCTTAAACAGCACTTGCTTCTCAAGTATTGATTTTCAAGCAACAAGCAGCTGAACCTGAGTTGAGTAACATCCCCACACTTGTGGCTTTAGGATGATCATTGATTGCCAAGCTAAGAGCACCTTCACCCTTCACTCCTGGGAGTAGGAGTGGGCACATGTGACCCAGAGAAGCTAAACAGAATTTCTCTCTCAGTTTCTTTACTTCTTGTTAGAATAAGGCATTTACAGATGTCAGTAAGAGCTCAGCTAGGTTGTGGGAAGCATGCTACCTAAATGAGATTCTTTATATGAATTTTAGATTGGGATTTTTCTTACTGTTCTTCCATTTTTTCTAGAGCCTGGTATATATAATTTTTGTAATTTTGAAAGCTTACAAGAAGGGTTGATTGAAATGTTAGCCTGGATTCTTCAACTCTTCCATAACCTATGCTCTTGCCATGGCCTTACCTTGGGTTACACATTTCCCTTTATCCTGTGTTCCTCCACACCTCAACCTTGGTTTGGGCCATATGAACTGCTTTCACCAAACAAGAATCCTCCTGAGCCTTGAGCTTAAGAAGTTTCCTCCCCCCATGATTCTGCTTACCATTTAGCACCTCTGTCATCACCAAGATAATACTGTACTTAAGAAAATCTGCTGCTCCCAGTAGAATGAAGCAGAACCACCATCAAAAATGAAGATAGCTAAGTGCAACCTAGATCAGCCAACTGTGAGCCATGCTGCAGTAAGTGAATAATAATAAGTGAATGCTGTTTTAATATACTATATGTTTGGGTGGTTTGTTTCATGATGATATCAGATTGATATACTTAGATCCCTTTGGACAAATTCTCTTTTATCCCTTAAAATATCCAGGTCTCCTTTCAGCTATTGGCACCCACAGAGCACTGATACTGATTTAACCATCAATAAAATTATTATGCTAGTTTCCATCCTATAAAGATCTAGGAGGTCCTAGGAAATTCAGAGCAAGAGTGAAAATACCTTTATGATGATATCCTGATTTCAGAAGTAGACTCTCATTCTAAGGGATTTTCCCTACCCTTTGGAAAACCTGGTCTTGGTTCTTGAATTTTCAATATTTTCAACAAATGCTCCTGGAGTTCACCCTGTTACGTGAAACAATAATGATATATAGTAACCTGGAAATTAACTGATTATTACATATACCAAGTTTGGGAATAAAAATTCCACTCTTTTTGAAGAAAAACTTATGATCACTGAATGTATTATAAAAGGAACAGTTGCTTGGTGAGCTAAACTTCACCAAAACTCATGGAATATCTAAATTCTATTGTGGATAATAGGTACTGATGTGAGTTGTCCAGAAATGTCCAGAATTCTGTACAGAATGGGTCCTGTTTGTTCAGAACCACAAGTTTAACCATCCTTCTGTATCTTTTTCTAAGTGTCATATCCCTGTTAAAACATCCTTTATTATAAGGATAGACAAATCCTTAGAATATAGTAAAACTTCAGTGCTACCTGCCCAGAGAAATGATTGGAGGCAATGAAGGGGATATTCATTCACTGCAAATTATGACCATCAGTAGCACATACTGGGACTTTAGCTTGTAAAGAGAATGTGAGGGTCCCAGCAATTTTCCTCAACCTGCTTGTATAGGCTACTGCTAAGGGAAATTTTCCAATCAGAGCAACCAAGTTAAATACTATTATATTGGCAGGAGAAAAAGAAACAAGTTAAGGCCGCTTTAGTGATACACCAGGACGGTTAAGACCACAGACTCCAGAATCACATTATCTGAGTATAAATTTCAATTTGCCACAGACGAGTTTTGTGAATTGGGGTCATTTACTTAGTTTTGTTAACTTCCTGATCTGTAAGTGGCATAAAAGTATTATCTACTACATTGGATTTTAGCTACCTGATGCAAAGAACTTACTCATTGGAAAAGACCCTGATGCTGGGAAAGACAAGTCAGGAGGAGAAGGGGATGACAGAGGATGAGATGGTTGGATGGCATCACTGACTCGATGGACATGAGTTTGAGCAAGCTCCAGGAACTGGTGATGGACAGGGAGGCTTGGCAAGCTGCAGTCCATGGGGTTGCAAAGAGTTGGACATGACTAAGTGACTGAACAACATGAGAAAGACAGTAAATATATAGAAATTAAAACAAAACATTTTTTCTCTTGATTTACTGTCTTGCAAATTGTTCTTGATGCTCAAGTCAGAAACCTGGGTTTAAATTTGTCTCCTCATTCCTTAACCCTCATATTCAATCATTCAATCATACAGGTACACGTACACACACAAGATTTATGCTGCATCTTTCCAGTTGCCACTGCCATTTCTATAGTAGGTGGCTCTATTATCTATAACATGGATTAAGATCACAGCTTTTTAGTGGGTCTATCTATTATCTTATTCCCTTCATTTTCTACAATCCCCTACTTACACACAATATTTTTCCAGGTCACTACTTTCTTCTCTGTTTTCATCTCTAGCCATTCCCTATATTGAACTTCAATAATCCTGAACTTGTCTCAGTTTCTCTCTACATCAAACTCTTCATCTTATCCTTAGGATATTTCTAGCAATTCTCATTTCCATTTCTCGTTTAGATTGTTCATTTTATATTGATGCATAGAGGTGTTTTTCTTAAAGTATATTCTAAATGTGACCTATTTATTGATTACGTGTCAGGCAAATATTCTCTTCCACTCTGACTCATCTTTTTTTTTTTAAAAAAACTAGAGGTGACTTTTGATGAACATAAGTTACACATTTTAATGTGATCCAATTTATCATTTTTCTAGTTGGGAATATTTGTTTCCAATTTAACAAATATTTTTCTACCCTAATGGCATAAAGTATATGTATATTATCTGTAGATATATAACTCCTCTTTGGAGGCTTATAATTCTAATCTTTATTCCATCAGTACTATGACCCTATCAAAAGCATTTTAATGTGTTCTAATAATTACTTTTATATCATTAAATCCATCATGGATAGCGATTCTGAAACTTTAGTGTACATCAGAATCACCTGGAGTGTTTGTTAAAATGCAGATTTCTGGACTCCACTCTCATATTTTTCCATTCATTGGATCTAGAGTATTGCTTGAGGATTTGCATTACTCAGAAGTCTGCAGGTGATGCTGATGCTGCTTACCTGGGGCCACACTTTGAGGTCTAATGCTTTTAGAATAGAAAGCACCAATTTCAGGCTCACATCCATGAAGTTTTCTTCCCTCCCATATTGAATCCTTCAGTTTTTCATTGACATTTTAACTTTCTTAAACTTACAAACAGTTGCATGCATATGTGTGTGTGTGCGTGTGTGTATGTTATGTTACCCAGAGGTCCTAGTTCTCAATAAGGGGTGGATTGTTTGCTCCAAAGAACCTAGTCTTCCACAGTCAGCAGAAAGTTTTCTCTTTAGTTTTATATAACAGCAAAGAAAGGAGAAGGAATGAACAATGATAAATAAACTGGTTGGTGGCCCACTAGTTATTATCTTGTGGAATTTTGTGAGAGGATGGCTTTTCCTTACCCATATCCCTCTAACACTGATATTGTATACTTGTTTCTGATTAGAGACTTTGCTGTGACCCTTGTTTCTGAATCAGTTTGACTCATTACATGTAAACTCAGACAGTGCTATTTTGGAGACATACTTATTTGCCATCAATATTTTCTTTTTATTTTTTATCATTTTAATTTAGCAATTCTATCCTCAGAGACCGTGTTCTGCAGGTTTTCTTGGGCGATCACATAGCTGAATATCTGATATTTTCTTTATGGCCTTCCCCTACTTGTTTGTCACATTTGGAGATCAGTCAATTTCCTACTGATTACTCTTTTCCCCTTAGTCTTCATTTGCATTCTGGACAAGGATAAATATAAACTTCCTGTCTTTCCCCTCCTTTTGGACTGATATGGTTATAAATCTCTTCTCTGAAAGCATTTGAATATCAGATCCTAATTCCCTCCACTTTTAGGTAACTAATAATTCTTCACTCTTCTCTGACTGCAAGCCAGGTTAGAGCCTCTCTTGACCTTTCAGAAGGGCAGAAACAGAACATGTTTTATAATGAAGAATATTTACTTTTGATTACTGATAATATATATATATGTATATGTATATATATATATATGTATATATATATATCCTTTAAGCCTATAATCAAGATTCAAAAATGACCCAGGCATTCTGTTGTTCTTAAAATTCTAAAATCTTTCTGTGAAGTAATTAGTACTCACACAGACTTGAAATGTCCCTGTTGTGAACCTGCTGACACTGTAAATCCTCTACCATCTTAACTGGAATGGGATCTCATTATTAGTACTTTCACACACAATTACATAGATTAAAAAAAATATACCAACAATGCTATGAGTTATATTTATGGCTAATATTCTCAATTTCTCATCATAATAGTTGGAAAATATAAGAAAGACTGAGAAAACAAAATGTATATAATGCAGATTTACATACCTCAGTGATTTAAAGGGAAATGAGTGATATTCTTTCTGGATGAACTATTTCTAGAATTAAAAAGTAATCTATGAATGGTGAATATATAGGATTTTTAAGAGTATGAACGGCCAGGTTATTCCTCTTAGAAATGGGAACTTTATAAACTAAAGAACAATTAAGCAAGAGCTGACTCATTAGAAAAGATCCTGATGCTGGGAAAGACTGGGGCAGGAGGAGAAGGGGACAACAGAGGGCAAGATAGTTGCATAGCATCACCAATTCAATGGACATGAGTTTGAGCAAGCTCTGGAAGATGGTGAAGGATAGGGAGGCCTGGCATGCTGCAGTCCGTGGGGTCGCAAAGAGTTGACTGAGCGACAGAACAACAGCAACAAATTAAGCAATAAATCTGTAATCAAATCCTCTGATCTTAGGTGTCAGGGAACATTTAACAGGAGGATTCCTGCATGCTGTTTTCTATTTCTCAAGGATTCTCTGTTCCTTATGTTCTTATTCCAAGAACGAGTAAAGCTGCATGCAGTTCTCAGGACTGAGGTCATAGGCTGAGACATGCAATGATTCTTTTCAGGGTCAGTGACCTTGTATGTATTAGACTATCCATATTGTGGCTATTAATAAAATTTCATCCAGTGTAATAGCTGAGTAATCATCCTACTAAAGATTTATAAGCCTGCATCTCTGCTAATAAAGCACTCTTGCTCCATCAGAGCTGGGGTCCCCATGTCTTTCTTTCTCTCTCTCTCTCTTTCTTTCTTTCTTTCCTCTCTCTCCCTCTCTCTCTTTCACTTTATTATTTTCGACTATGGACTGCCAGGTTCTGGTCCATTTAGTTCAGTTCAGTCGCTCCGTGGTGTCCAACTCTTTGCAACCCCATGAATCGCAGAAAGCCAGGCCTCCCTGTCCATCACCAACTCCTGGAGTTCACTCAAAGTCATCTCCATTGAGTCGGTGATGCCATCCAGCCATCTCATCATCTGTCATCCCCTTCTTCTCCTGCCCCCAATCCCTCCCAGCATCAAAGTCTTCTCCAATGAGTCAACTCTTCACATGAGGTGGCCAAAGTATTGGAGTTTCAGCTTCAGCATCAGTCCTTCCAATGTACATCCAGGACTGGTCTCCTTTAGGATGGACTGGTTGGATCTCCTTGCAGTCCAAGGGACTCTCAAGAGTCCTCTCCAACAGCACAGTTCAAAAGCATCAATTCTTTGGTGCTCAGCTTTCTTCACAGTCCAACTCTCACATCCATACATGACCACTGGAAAAACCATAGCCTTGACTAGACGGACCTTAGTCGGCAAAGTAATATCTCTGCTTTTAGATATGCTATCTAGGTTGATCATAACTTTCCTTCCAAGGAGTAAGCGTCTTTTCATTTCATGGCTTCAATCACCATCTGCAGTGATTTTGGAGCCCCCTCAAATAAAGTCTGACACGGTTTCCACTGTTTCCCCATCTATTTCCCATGAAGTGATGGGACCAGGTGTCATGATCTTTGTTTTCTGAATGTTGAGCTTGAAGCCAACTTTTTCACTCTCCTCTTTCATCAAGAGGGTCTTTAGTTCCTCTTCACTTTCTGCCATAAGGGTGGTGTCATCTGCATATCTGATGTTACTGATATTTCTCTCAGCACTCCTGATTCCAGCTTGTGCTTCTTCCAGCCCAGCGTTTCTCCTGATGTACTCTGCATAGAAGTTAAATAAGCAGGGTGACAATATACAGCCTTGAAGTACTCCTTTTCCTATTTGGAACCAGTATGTTGTTCCATGTCCAGTTCTCACTGTTGCTTCCTGACCTGCATACAGATTTCTCAAGAGGCAGGCCAGGTGATCTGGTATTCCCATCTCTTTCAGAATTTTCCACAGTTGATTGTGATCCACACAGTGAAAGGCTTTAGCATAGTCAACTAAGCAGAAATAGATGGTTTTCTGGAACTCTCTTGCTTTTTCCATGATCCACCGGATGTTGACAATTCGATCTCTGGTTCCTCTGCCTTTTCTAAAACCGGCTTGAACATCTGGAATTTCACAGTTCATGCACTGCTGAAGCCTGGCTTGAAGAATTTTGAGCATTACTTTACTGGCCTGTGAGATGAGTGCAATTGTGTGGTAGTTTGAGCATTCTTTGGCATTGACTTTCTTCGGGATTGTAATGAAAGTACCCCAACACTTAGAATTCTGATATATGTCACTTTCAATGATTTATTCTAAATAACGGTGTTCAAGCTCCCAAGTACAGTAACAGGATACTGTACTAGATGCTATGGAGGATCAAAATATGAACAACAACTTTCCTTTTGTTCTCTAGTTTTATATTCTAAAACTTGAGATTAGCCACATAGGAAAAGAGATATCAACATATTCTTATCACAGATATAAAACATATGTCCTCAAAATGCAAATATGTAAAAATGCAAAAGCCTAATGAGGGGTGATGGACAGGGAGGCCTGGCGTGCTGCAATTCCTGAGGTCGCAAAGAGTCAGACACGACTGAGTGACTGAACTGAACTGAACTAAACTGAATGAGGTTTAAACTCCAAATGAGTGATTGACTGATCTCCAAGTGTAGCATAAGTAGGAGACTATCATGAAGAATATCATGATAGAAGTTAGATACAGTTTAGAATTTAAAGAAACTGAGAATTGGGCTTCAAAAACATTTTTATTGCTGGTATACAATTTTCTCAAAGGCATTGACAATGTGTAGATTTTTCAAATAGAGAGATGAATGGGCAGAAACATGAAAATAAAGACATACTGAAATTAGCAAGTTCTTCAGTTTAGATAAAGATGAGTTACATGAAATAGTAATAGTTTAAGATTTGAAAGATACATTGAAGTTATATTGAAAAATGACATTATATATTCAATTTTATTTAGGAAACACATCATGATGGAAAGTTATGAGTCAAGGAAGACATGATATTCATTATTTGACATACTACCAACACTTGAAGATTTGGAAATACAGAGATGGATTTCAGAATGTAGCTGAAGCTCAATGAATGACATTGGGTGACTATTCAAAATCAAGACAATTAGTAAAAATGAAATATTGAGAGGGAAAAGACTTTCAGGAATGTCCACATTAAGAGATGCTGGGAGGATGATAAAGATGACTACAGTCAGATAATGAGAAAGAGGCAAGAAAAGTTGGGAAGAACCTCAGAAGAATGAAATAATGAATATTGTGGAAAATAGTAAATGATAATATTTCAAGAGGAAAGATAAAATTAAACTATGAAATGCTGCACATAATTTTATACTTTATAGAGAATAAATTATTCTATAAATAAGAGATTACTGAATACTTTTGAGAAAACTTACAGAATAAGATCTGTATCAGTTAACCTATATTTTAACATTTACACAGCTTAGATGAATATTATACAGATTAAAAATAAATAATCAAATACCTGTTTTAATTCTAAATACAAGCATAACCCTCTTAACTGCCTTCTGCTTTACCTATACCAAAATGCCCAAAGTTTTATTTTTCTCTGACATTTCTATACTGACTGCCCATGACACATTAATGCTTCCCACTTGTATGCTGAGGCTCTTTCTCTTTCATTCACAACTGCTTACCAAAATTCAATGCTTCTTCACAAAATTTTATGTCACTAGACCATTTTATAGCTAATCAACATCTTACTAAGCATTGTGTAAGTTGATAAAATAACAATATAAAAGGGAAAAGGATGCTTTCCAGATTAAAGCAAAATTGCATAAGAAAAAATGCCAGGGTCCAGCCCCGGTGGATTCAGGGTAATTCGAAGTAGGGACGGTGTGGCGAGAAAAATATATAGATTTAGAGAGAGATAAGGAAAGAGTTTGCAGTTAAGAGAATAGAGGAGAGAAAGAGGCTACATTCCTTGGTTTACATAGAAAGCCAATAAAGCCTCAGACAAGAGACTTACACCATCTACGTAAGGCCACAGGCACCCACTTGAATAGCGGAGGGTGCCTCGCCTTGGGCTCCCTCTCGCGTGGGTCTTAGAAGCCCAGGCAAATAAGTAGACACGATGAGCCTCTATGCTCCAGATGGGAATTCAGCCAGAAAAGGAGAAAAAAATGACATGGGGGAAACCAGTCTTTCCAGGAACTGGTCCATTTCTTTATTTTCCAGGTCTGCTTTTATACTTTTTGTTATACATAGAGATAAATGAAAAATACAAAGTCACGCAGAGTCAGCAGCCCTGACCCTTATTGAGACCAAGCTTTCTCTCTGCATACTTAGCTGTATACACAGGTCTTAGGTGGTTTACATCATCTTATGGCCAGGAGGCCTATTAGCATTTTATGGCCCTTTCCTGATAAGGGTCCATTAACCAAACCACTTGTTTGCCTTAAAGGTGTTGTTCTTACTAAAGTCTGGTGCCACTCTCAGAAAGCACTAATTAAGGTTACATTCTTACATAGCAAGGACACAACAATTTATAACAAGGAAAGAGGAGTACAGTGATTTATAACAAAGAGAAAATTCATTAATTCAAAAGTCTAGTATTGCTAACATCAAAACTACTATATTCTTTTTCTACATCCCAATTACATTGATTAATATCCTCCAGGTGCCTAAAAGATAAAGGATATGGAGGCCTGGTGGCAGTCATTAACTCAACAATGAAAACCCTTTACCAATATAATTCTTAGCTCTTTAAAAAAGGCTCTGTATCTTTAAGATGTTTTAAGCCTTGTGCCTCTCACAGTTGGGGGGCTGTAAACAATCACATGCGTAGTTGTAAAAGTCCAGGTAAGGCAAGTTAGAGAGCCATCAGAGGGGTTTGAGCTGAAACCCTCCTTTTATATGCAGTGTGTTGTTCCATGTCCAGTTCTAACTGTTGCTAGTACAAGGAAAAATAGAAAAGAAAAAATCAGTGGTCACTGGACTCAAAAGAAGTTCAACAAATGAATATGCATTTATATATTTTAATATTTGAGGTAGATACAATTTTAAGGTAAAATGACATTGGATGTTAACTTTTTTTTCTTTCAGTTTTATGACAAAAGACTCATTTTCGGCTGCCACTGGATATGTAGGAGTCATGGGTAAATCCTGTAATGTCACATGTCATGGGATAACAAATGAATTTTATTGGGAAAATGGAAAACTCAGATCAACATCAGAAAGATAGACATGAATAAAATCCTCTAGTCTCCCAGTCTTCCCAAGAAGAGATATGACAGGGCCAGGATCATGAAAATGGAAAATGGAAATGAATTCCCTTTCTAGGGGAATATTTTTTCCCATGGTGGATTTGTCTTTTGGGGCAAGCAAGCAGGAGAAAAAAATCTATCATTGGTATGATAAACAGATTTTTCTTAATCTCCATGGCATACATCTATTTGTTAGAGATATCTGAGGAAACTTGAGGAGGTCTATGGAGAATTACACAATTAATAAAAGTTTCTGCAGAAATTTAGCTAGAACACTACCCTTTCTAGCTGGTAGTAAGGGGATCCCCAGGATATCAGACTTCAACTAGGCCAGGCAACTAAGTATCAGATAAGAGTAATTTTCAAACTATCCTAGAAATTACAAACTACTGACCCTAATATTGTCAGATATGTTAAGTACTGAATGTAATATATTATTTTGGGGCTTCCATGGTGGCTCAGTGGTAAAGAATCTTCCTAACAATGCAGGAGACAGGGTTCAATCCCTGGATTCGGAAGATCCCCTGGAGAAGGAAATGGCAACCCACTCCAGTATTCTTGCCTGGGAAACCCCATGGACAGAGGAGCCTGGCGGTATACACTCCAGTGAGTCACAACAGAGTCAGTCATGACTTAGTGACTAAACAACAACAGCTAATACATTATTTTACCTGTAGATATTAATTCTTTATCCACTTCCTAAAAAGCTTCTAGTCAAGGCTATGGTTTTTCCAGTGGTCATGTATGGATATGAGACCACTGTGGTCTGTGAAGAAGGCTGAGCACCGATGAATTGATGCTTTTGAACTGTGGTGTTGAAGACTCTTGAGAGTCCCTTGGACTGCAAGGAGATCCAACCAGTCCATTCTGAAGGAGATCAGTCTTGGGTGTTCCTTGGAAGGAATGATGCTAAAGCTGAAACCCTAGTACTTTGGCCACCTCATGTGAAGAGTTGACTCATTGGAAAAGTTTGCTGGGAGGGATTGGGGGCAGGAGGAGAAGGGGACAATAGAGGATGAGATGGCTGGATGGCATCACAGACTCGATGGATGTGAGTCTGAGTGAACTCTGGGAGTTGGTGATGGACAGGGGGGCCTGGCATGCTGCAGTTCATGGGGTCACAAAGAGTCAGACACGACTGAGTGACTGAACTGAACTGAACTGAAAGAGCTTCCACTTTTTATCATTTACTTCTCTGAATGTAATATGGTATAATTTGTTAAAAATAGATCTGTATTTGTTTGAGACAAGACAAATAACCTAGAGGCAACCACTTCATATGATTAGATTATATTTAAAGCTGTCTTTAAAATGATCCCTTATACAGTTTTTCCTGAATTTCTCCATTGGTTTGCTCCATTGGTATGTTCAACTGGTACTCTAATCATATTCAATTCCTCGCTCTACCAAACCAGTCATATATTACTTACAGTGATCATTCCACAAATATACTTTAACTGAATTACCTCATCATCTACTTCTTGTCAACTGTACAAGGGATTCTTAAAATGGAACAATTTGTAATTTTCAAACCTTTCTGACTGAGTAAATATAATAAAAAATGAACTGTTTAAATATGTTTATGGTAGTTTTATTTCCAGCTAGAAATTTATCTGATGACTTGACTAATAAAGTTTTTGTTTTAAATTCCATTTCCTTAACATTTTCATCAAAGACAAACAAGCCCCTGTTACATGATTTAATGAATAAACTTACATTCTATCAACTGAGAGCAAAGAGCTCAAAAATCCATTAGTGCAAAACTTCCTAATCATGGTAGAATATTGTGAAATAAATTACAAAATGCATCCCCCAGCAAAAGATGAATTTAACAAATCTTCAGTCCTTGGAGATATTCAAGAGATCTCAGTTAGGGAAGGGATATTGTTTCAAGGCAAGAGTTGATAGATATTATCATTTCCAGTGAGAATAGAAGTGACTCTATTGAAACTAAACATAATTCTTTTAAAATCACTTTAACAGTACACTGTCAATATAATTCTAAATTTTATTTTGACAGTATCTTAGGTTATCTCAGCAAATGAAATTTCTTTGTCCCTCATTAGTTGTATGTAACTTGTCTTTGAATGCTGGTCAACACATATCACAATCACTTGTTATGAAATATGGTACAGTGAGCACAGAGCACCCAGCATACTGATCATTCTACCCACATCCAAACCTGCTGTCTTTCTTCTTCATGTAAGTTTCTCCTTCACTTTTAAATGTTGTTCTCTCTGTCAGCATTGCTATAAGCTGAAGAAATCATCTTTAACAAGTCAAGTCACTCTGACTCTCTACACTTTTTTGAGAATTATAGACTTCTTGGTGAAAACACTTCCTTCATACCATTATTTCAAAAAAAATTCATAAAATAATATTTAATGTATGATACTTATGCAGTTGTAATGATTACATTTTATAAATATGTCAAAGTAAAAAAAGAGTACATACTGAATAAGACTGAAATAACAGAAAGTAGAAAGTATTCTAATCTACTTGCTCCTCCTCTAAACCTAAAATGTTATTACTGCTATGCAAATTTTTACTTTCTCTGCCATCAAGTATTTAGAAAATCCAGATTAGGATATTTATATGTTTTACTGAGATTTGTAATCCATGTGTATCCGATACTATAATTATGATTCACTAGTATGTCTGGTTGGAGAAAGCAATGGCAACCCACTCCAGTACTCTTGCCTGGAAAATCCCATGGACAGAGTAGCCTGGTAGGCTGCATTCCATGGGGTCGCTAAGAGTGGGACACGACTGAGTGACTGACTTCACTTTCTCTTTTCACTTCATGCATTGGAGAAGGAAATGGCAACCCACTCCAGTGTTCTTGCCTGGAGAATCCCAGGGATGGGGAGCCTGGTGGGTTGCTATCTATGGGGTCACACAGAGTTAGACACGACTGAAGCGACTTAGCAGCAGCAGCAGCAGGATGTCTGGTATGTTAAATATGCTTATATTGTATAGCTATTTAACATACAGGATTCTAGTTTTTTTTTTTTTTTTAATTTGTTTTCCATGTGAAAGTACACTTATTACAGCTTGTAAAACATACACTCTGGCCCAACAATTTCAATTACAAGTGTCACACAGAGAAATACACCCAGTTTTATTGGTGGATACAAGGACATTTGTGGTAGAATTATTTTGGGTAGCATGAATTTTGGAAACAAAATGGATGCCCCTAAATAGAAGAATGTTTGAATAAAGTAGATACATTTATATATCTAAAAAGTTATAATGCCACTAAATGAATTCATTACAACTTTCTAATTAAAGTACATAGATGTTCATAAGTTATAGTCAAATAATAAAAAAAGAAAGTTGCAGATACATAAAAATAATGACAAAGATCTACTTATGTTAGAATTTACAACATGGTATGTTGTAGAATTATATTAGCATGGAGAAAAATATGGATGCAAACACAGGGGGTTATTAAAGGGTTATTTTGAGGTTGGCTAAACTGAGAGAGGCATTTGTAGTAAAGAATCCACCTGCCAATGCAGGAGATACAAATTCCACCCCTGGGTCAGGAAGATTTCCTGGAGAAGGAAATGGCAACCCACTCCAATATTCTTGCCTGGAAAATCCCTTGGACAGAGTAGCCTGGTGTGCTACAGTCCCTGGGGCCACATAGAGTCAGACATGACTGAGTAACTATTATTATTATTAAATTGAGGGAGAGTGGAAGAAAAGGAGAAATAAGGCAAATAAGGTGAAACAATATGAAAAAAAAGATCACCCTGTTAATAAACATGAACAACAACAATAGGATAGAAAAGATCCACATAATTAGCCCATTGAGGTAGTAGCTCAGAGAAGAAAAAAATGTGGTACCTTGAGCTCCAAGGGTGGAAATCTGAAGTCTCCATTTTGTTTTCCTTTCTCTATTCCCGAGGAAGAGGATTAACTGACCCCAGTGAGCTTAGTGTTTATTTCTGAATATTCTATTGGCTAGTGCTTACCAGAACTGCTTCCACTAAGCCAGATTTAAGAATTCAGCACCTGGGATATGGTGCTTTTGGATGTGCTTAGTTCCAAGAGCCTGGAGTGATAAGGGACTGTTCCCTGTGGGCAAAGCACTTGCCCACTCTTCCCTCTATGCCTTCTGTTCTTTCCTGTTGGTGACAAGGCTTCTATTAATTCTATTAACATCCATTGTCATTCAATTCATTAAAAATCCTTCTCTAAAAAGTATTATTAGTGTTCTCATTTTATACCTGAGAATGAGCTTAGTTATCAAATAAGTTGTTCAAGGTTTTTGTTGTTTATAAATGTTAGAATGGTTGGAATTGTTAGGTAGTTAGGAGAAAGGAGTCCAAAATGGCAGTGGTTAAAAGACAAAGAAGGGAAAAGCCTGTGAAAATAGAACAAAGAAATGTCCAAGGACCAGAGTGAGGACCTCAGGTGAAACAAACGGCTAGCCCAATTTACATAGGGCAGGCTCAAGGGGAGGAGAAAAAAACATAAAAAGAGGAGCCAAAATTGAGCCCGGGGCTTCTCTTCTCTTCCCTTCTTTTGGGTTGACCCACCCTCACACCTTGAGGATGTATTTTCCTTTACATTCTAAATAAAACTAAGCTGTAACACTGATCTGTCCATCACTTCAAATTTTTGCTGCGGCAAGACAGAATCGAGGAAATTACACACTCCCCTGACAGAACCATGTCTGTTTATCTGAGAAAATCTGGCTCTTATGAACAAATGAAACAGAATGTTTTTCTCTTTCTGCCTGCTTTTTTATTTTTTTCTCTGAAAGTGTCAGATATGCTTTGGATCAAGATTCAAGACTTGATTTGGGGCTTGTGAACAATAGACTAAATGTTCCTTTCAGCTTGCCCTGGGTTCAGCATTCATAGCTTACCTACAGAGTTATGTGACAATAGTACCCTATCCAGCCAACCACTGAAGTGCCTTATTGAGGTTTAAGGGCAAAACCTCAGATACAAACACTTTTACACTTTGTTTTTCTCTCCTATACTCCCCCTGCAGGAATTTCACAGAGTATGATTACTTTGGAGGCATTATTTGAGTATTTTGGGGTCTTCTGGGCAAAATAATCTTAATATAACCCTAATAAAACACTTTAAATTTATTGATGAAAAATTTCTTCTGTGAAACTCACAAAGCATAAAATTAATCATATTAAAGTAAACAATTCAAAAACATTTCCCATATTCACAATATTGTACAACCAACCACTTTTATGTAGTTCCAAAACACTTTTATCACCCCAAGAAGTTAACACTGTACCCATTAAGCAGTTACTCCCCATTACTCTCTCCTTCCAGATTATAACAAACACTAGTGTTTAACTTTTTTTCCCCTGTACTAACAAAATGAATGAACAAAGAATATTAAAATCTCTGGGCCTATTTTTTTCACCTATATAATTGGGATAGTATACTCATGTCACCATTTAGTGAAGAATAAACAGGGCATGTGGCACAAGACGGTAGACCCTGAGTGAAGATATTGTTTCTCTCATCATATACCTCTACACACATTTATTATTGTGTAGTGAACAAAAGGACCTATCCTTTGCAATACACTGATTTGTCAGTCTTTAACTAGGAACACTTCCCTGCTTATACAAAAAGTTTTTTTTTTTGTACAGTATGCAATTCATTCTTTAAAGCTCTTTGAAGGATAAAGAAGAAGAACAAAGAGTATAAGAATGAGAAATAGGGTAAGGAAGGAAAGCAAGGAAATATTCTTTTTCTATCACAGGGAATTCAGGGCCACGGAGTGACTGAGTATGCAGAACAAGAGCCAGGACAGAAACCTCATTTCACTGACTTTCAGCTCAACCCCTTTCCACTTGGCTACACTACTCTAAATGAGCTCCTAGACAAAGGGATCTCTAAAATATGAAAGAATGCTAAGGAGGGGGATTCATGGATGGAAAAATTGAAATTTCCTAAAGGACAGTCTCTCAGTCATTAGAAAGTCACTTTCTAAAGTTAGTGCTGCACAGCAGGGAGGCTTTTCAGGCCTTCCATTTACTTATGAATGAAAGTCAGAAAAGCAGAAGAGTAGAAAAGAGCTGGGAAGTTTGAATGCACTGTAAACAACGAGAGGTGTAAACCAGGTTTTTCTGAGAAAAGGAAATCATTGGAAGGATGCCAGGGAACTGAATGATATTAAAGTGGAAACTATGAAAAAACGCTGTAACTCCAACTGAAAATCGATTAGAAATACAAGGATGTGTGTGCACGTCTGTGTTCGATCTCTGTCATGAAAGAAGTCATCGTATTTTTACTTTCATGGGAAAAATGCTGCTTTTATCTCCTCTTTCTTTTTCTTTATGTATTTTTTTCTTTATCTCACAATTCAAACAATTAGATAATACATATTAATAAGACTAAAGTGAAGCACAGAGGGAAAACCTCTTTGAATGATTTATATTAATATGTTTTCTTTAAAAATCAAAAATAAGGTAAACTGCCACTAAAGTATTAATACAAATGTGTAAAATTAATGTGTAATATGGTAATGGTACTTAAGTAATCAAAATTAAGGTACATAAATTTACTGCTTTGAGTCTTTTTGAAAATAAGATGGTGATACAAATGAATATATACCTTTAAAAGTGTATTTCACTTTTTTAAAAATGTGTTAGACTATTCTCAGATATCACCTAAAATATCACTGTTCCTAAAAATAATGATTTTTGGTATATATTAAATAATGAAGTATCAGAGCATTAAACTGATCAGTGCTTTGCATTTTAAAGCAAAATTTTTTTTCTGAAAATATTATTACATTAATTTTATCATTCCTTCACTTTTATTCTAGGAAATATTTTTCACTACTCTTGGAAAAGTGATACTGTTGAATACCTAAGCCCCATGTACCCACCAAGTACTTCTCTTCAAAACTTTTGTTAAGAGATTTGGCTCAGACTTAGCATAATGTTTATAAGTAGAATCTATATTGAATTATGTTAGGTAGAGTAATAGCCTTCTGTCTAATCTAAACAATACTACCAAGTAATGATCAGAGCTCCCTCCATCTGGAATCTATGCACAATCGATGGAATTAGAAGTAGTTCTTTAATTACGTGACATTAGACTTTGAGAATGGACCAAAAAGATAAGACTATAAATACGTTATTGAGATTAGACAGACCTGGTTTGGGACCATTTTTAAATTATTGTTTAATGTCTCCAAAAAGTAGTTAAGATTTTATTAGTGAGAAGAGGACAATTGATTTTCTTTATATCAATTTCACTATGAAATAACAGTAGACTAATTCATGTCATATTACTGATGACTACATTAAAAATGATATTTCTGATAGACTAGTCTTTCTTTCTTTTCTCCCCCTCCCTTTTTAAACTTACCCCATTATTAATTACCCTGAAAATGGAGGAAGAAATCTAGGTCCAATTACGGAGAGAAGATTGGGTTACCATTGGTACTTGGTTCCTTCAGGATGAAAGTCTTGTTTAGAAGGTAGTTTTAAATTACAACTAAAATTACCTGAGGAGAATTGGGGTTTGGGATGCATCTAAAATCTTCAAAAAGCATTTAAAAAAACTATAAGAAATTCAAATCCTTAAAAAATATAAGAATCAAGGGATAGAATTATGTATTTACATATATATAGGTAGTTTTGAGTGCAGCGTTTTCAAAAGCACTGGTCTTTTACAATGCCAAATTATTTTGGGGGTAGGGAAGTGGGATGAGAGGAAGACATTCATTTTATCATTACAATATCTGAAAATTAGGTTTTTTTTTTTTTTTTTTGCTGAGAAATGAGTAGGAATCTTCCTTTTTTTTTTTTTTTCTTGATTAGACTATTCCCTGGAGTTACAAAGCAAGGTAACGTTTGATGCTAGTTGTAAAATACATAATGAAAGAATAAGGAAACAGTTATGCTATGACATATACATGAACTTTTAGATATTCTTAAAATAACTTTTGCTTTGCTTTGATAGGGAAGATTCAACCAAATCAGTTAAAGGTAGATTTATTTTGATGTCATGATTTATAGTATAGATTAGATTTAACTTTATCTTCAGTATAATTTTTTGTTTCAGCAAGAAGAAAAATATAGGCTTTTCCTGGCTTTGCACAAAATACCATGAAGAATTAAGGGCACTTTGTATAAATTGAACTAAAAAGGCTCATTTGCTTCAGATAGCCAGGTAACTCAAGAAAATTACTTTTTAAGCTTAAATTGTCATGATAACTGGCTCAATTTTTCATTTTTTATCAGAGGTTGCACATACTTCAGTGGGTCTTATTCTAACTTATTGCACTCATATTTATTTCTAAATTTCAGAAATGGTAAGAAAATGAATGATTATTTATCTTTCTGAGATTGTTGTGTAGGGACATTTTTAGTAGGATAAAATTATACTACTGAGTTTCTCAGTAGAGACTATTTTGGTTATGTTTATATTCTACACAAGTCTTTCTGTAACTAGTATATATATATAGTTATTGAGTTAAACAGAATCATGAAATCATTGGGGAAAATCTATGAATGTTTTTTAGGTGATCCTTTATGTCCCTAAAATAATATATATTATCTACATTTTATTTTATTAATTATAAATGACTGATATATATTATATAAGAAAAATATTCCTTCTTAAAAATGTAAAGCTGGAAAATATTAAAACAGTACATTTGGTATTCACTTATTAAGTTAAAAAAGGGAACTAAGTAATAAACAGATTGTTGGCATCTGGATTAACAAACTGTTATTTTGTTATACATTGAAGTTAGATTTGGCTCAAGAGGCAGTGGCTAAGCTCAATCAGAATGATTATAGGAAAGTTGTCCAAATATTGGGTGGTGTATATTATAAAGAACTATATTACTGCTTTAGAAGAGATAGTTGGTGATTGATATTTGAAGACCACTGATGAGGTATACAGGTGGCATTAAAATTTTGAATTATCTAATTTGAATTATCTAATTCAGCATGCTTGCTGAATGACTTGAGAGAAACTCTACTAACCCTACTATTACTTTCTACAAATTTTCTATGCTTAAGATAATGGTTATAAGCATATCTGTATACTTTATCTTGTTTGCTCATTACAATTGAGCTGTGAAGAAGGTAAAACTACTCTACTTGGTAAATTAATCTCTAGAAGTTTTCTCTAACTTAATCTGAAAAGCAAATTAATTATGATTATTTAGTCAAAAACTGATAAAATACTTGAAAACCCACAATATCTACCCAATAGTGGGTCAAAATTAATATAAAATATTATACATGGGCTTCCCTGGTGGTTCAGATGGTAAAGAATCCACCTGCAATGCAGGTGACCCAGGTTCAACCCCTGGGTCTGGAAGATCCCCTGGAAAAGAGAATGGCAGCTTACTCCAGTATTTTGCTGTAAAATCCCATGGACAGAGGAGCCTGGCATGCTACAGTCCATGGGGTCACAAAGAATTGGACATGACTGAGCTACTAACCTAT
This sequence comes from Ovis aries, assembly GCF_016772045.2. Classification (NCBI taxonomy): domain Eukaryota; kingdom Metazoa; phylum Chordata; class Mammalia; order Artiodactyla; family Bovidae; genus Ovis; species Ovis aries. The sequence goes on along the minus strand of NC_056062.1, from coordinate 66,803,997 downwards.
TATACAGCTGTGGAAGGGAGTGTGATTGGTATTATCCATTGATATAGAGGGAAGAACATAGTATATTACTAAAAAAGAACAATATAGGTATGATAAAATAAGCACAAAAGCAAAACAACCTTGTGATATGTGCAATATTGCTCTTTACAAGGAGGAAACTGTGGAAGATACAATTTTGTCAACACTGATTTCTTCAGGCAGTCTGTGGTGGGAAGGAGGAAGATATTAGTAATGATTATTTTTTCTTTATTTATTTTATATTGTTTCATTTGCTATGGTGATTGTGTGTGTTAGCCTTGTAATTTTACATTAGAATTTAATAAAGACAAAATAAATGATCAAGAAAGAAAAAATGTTCAAAATAAAAGACTTTTTAATTGGGAAAATTTAAGAATACTAGATTGTTATGGGCCAGAACAGTTCTGAAATTATAATCTAATTTTATATGCTTATTTGTTAAATTTTGAAAATTTGTTTAAAATTTAAATTGCTAACAGATGAAAAGAAAAATCCAGTGACTCATTAGTGCATCATTTAAATACTTGGGCTTTTCATTTGGAAGTTGAAGTGTACGTTTTGTAAGATGCTAAAGAGTAGCCTTTGAGCCAGTGAGTAAAAGTAACAAAAATTCCATTTGTTTTTGAGCTACTTTAAAGCTTCTTTTCAATATAAGGGAAAACTCTCACTTTGAGGCATGAGGTTTTCAAGCTGAGTTTTGTTAAACACTTATCGGAGGTGTTGTATAGAACCATCAAGCACCAAAGAGTCACCTGAACAAAACATGTTCATATGCCTTCGAAATCTAAGGTGATCTATTTTCTTGGTACCAGGTTTTAAGTAGTTACTGGGGAGCCATATTTAGAATAGTAATAAAAAAGATAACATGGGAGTGGAAGTAATACCCTAAAAAGTTAATTGTAAACACATTTCAAAAAAAAAAAGACAAGGTATATTGTGTATGTGTGTGTATGTATGTTTTATGTTTCACCATACAAGGAGAAGGATTGAGTTTAACAATACAGATGGTAAAATAAAACAGGAGAAACAAGAGAAGGGAAAAGGGACTTAAATTTTCTCTGCAGCTTATATTCTGCTGAAAACTGAACATTTCATAAAATTTTGACTTGAATGTTTGACAGTTTCATCTCTCAATAGGATGAGGGATCAAGATGATCTGGACTTTTCTCTATCAACAAGGAAGAGTTAGTTGATAAATTGGAAGTAGGGAGAAAGTTGTACAAAAAACTACCTGGTTTAAGTTCATAATAGGCAAGTTGAACAACTTTCCTAGTCTAAAAAGGAAAACAAACAAACAAAAAATTCCATAATATGGGAATGAAGACAAATCAGAAATTCTAAAGGAAAAGACAGTTCTAAAACTCAGAACCTCATTTAGAAATCTCAAGGAAAAGAAAACTGATAGCACTTCAAAACAAGTAAATAATAAATAAAACAAATTTAATTTTATAGTCAAAATTACTGTATATATAATAATAGTGAATTTAAAAATGCTCTGAAATTATTTTCTTTACTGAATTATACTTAAGGAAATTGTCTGTGACAAGAATTTGAGTTATAAAAATGTTATGACAATTCCCGCCAATAAAGATATCACAGTATTGAGATAGATACTTATAACAAAAGTTAAAATTCTTTTAGTAATAGAATGTATTTTTTGCAACAAAAAAACCTCAAATATTTTAGACTGGCTTTGCAGGGTTAGCAAATGCTCAACAGATGAGGTGCAAGGAATTTCTTGCAGAGAGCAAAATAGAGATAATATATTTATTTGAGAAAACTATACATAGTTTGATCAGATTGGACAAAAGACTGATATAGGGACACGTTAGGATGTACAGGTAGATATTTTGACTGATCATGGAAAATATATCACACTAAGGAAGCAGCACTTTTTATCTTAGAAGCTTTGGAAACAGTGCCCTCAGTCCCTATAAGAAATGTGGAGGCTGGAGAAATAAAGACTGAAGACACAGAGAACAATTAACAATAGTCAGACTTGAAATAACGTAATGCCAGTGGCTTTTGAGAAGAGAGACAGGAGAACTACTTTGGATCAATGTGTTATTATAGGCTTTCAGTAGTTACTGCCAGAGACAATAGCTTATTTAAGGCACAAATTTCTTGAGTTTTTTTTTTTTTTCCCTTAAAATTTATAAAAGTACTTGTTAATACGGGGCTTCTCCTGTGGCTCAGTGGTAAACAACCCATCTACCAATGTAGGAGACATAAGAGGCACAAGATCAATTCTTGGGTTGGGAATATCCCCTGGAGGAGGGCATGGCAACACACTCCAGTATTTTTGCCTGGAGAATCCCATGGAAAGAGGAGCCTGGTGGGCTATGGCCCATAGGGTTGCAAAGAGTTGGACACAACTGAAGCAACTGAGAATGCATGCACTTGTTAATACATACAGATTACTAAATTTTCTTTATTTAATTCATTGAAGAAACAGGATCAATTCTTGACTTAATAAAATGTTATAAAATGGAATAATCTGTATTTCCCATTTGTAGATGAAAAACAAGACAATTGCTGGTAATATCCACAATCATCTGAAATCAAACATCTTATGTCCAGGTTTCATATATTACTCATTTTTCCTTTGCTATTGAGTCAAAGTGCATAACGATATAAATTTAACTCTGTACATCTCATGAAGATATTACAATATTTAGAAGGAAATGTGAAAATCACATTTAACAATATGATTTTAGGATATTTGTAGCTATTTTCTTCCTTTGCTGATTTAAAAAAAAATTATCTATTATTTAAATAGATACTTGGTGGGCTACAGTTATGGTTGGACATGACTATTTGCCCATCCTTCTATCATTATCTAAACGGCACTGCTTTAGGTGCTGGAAACATACATGTGAACAAAACTGACAAAATTCTAGCCCCATGGAACTGTTTTCTATAATGAGAGGAGAAAGAAAATATATAGTTAAAATATTTATTAATATTATATCAGATGGCTATAGAGACAACTAAAAAACATGGAAGAATGTGCTGGACTGGAATCTGAGATTCTAAAGATAGCAAACATGGAAAACCTTACTGAGAAGGTTGAATTTGAGTACAAGCCAAACAGAATTAAGAAAGTAAGCTATACTGACATTTGGGGCTGGAATATTCTGATTATAAGAATCAATAAGTGCAACACACCAGAGATAAAATCATGCCCAGTGAGTCAGGAATAAAAAGAAGATAGTGTGGTTGAAGCAAAATGAGCAAGAGGAAGGTTGGTAGGAAGGAAACTAAATAAAAGAGATCTTGGGGGGATCTGTTTACATAAGGCCTACAGGCAATTGTAAGGACTATCACTTTTAAGTAAAGTGTGAAGTGTATGTAAGGTTTTCATGATTTACATGATCAGATTTACAGAAAGTGAAAATGATCTTGGGAGCATAGTGACAGGTTAGAAAGCCACAGCGATTATGCAGGCAAATTGTACTTGGATAGAAACAGTGGAGGTGCTGGAAAAATTACATTTCCTAAACCAATTTCTTTAAAAAGAACAGGGTTGATTCTTTGGGTAATAACAAATATGGAATCATTTGAACATCTCTCCTTCCAGTTGATCTATAATGGTACCAAGATAAAATATTTGCATGGTTCTGTTTTTCAGCCATGGAGTGGATATGATCTGTAGATGGACATTAGTTCACAGAATATGATGTAGCTGCACTGGGTACCTCATAAACATCTTAGACTTGATTACACACCAGAGAACATCTTTGCTGGAAAGAAGTGTAACAAGATAGGCCCACCTCCTGTGCATGGCTGAGTCTTTTTATGTGGTTAGTATCTGACATGGAACAACAGACTGGTTCCAAATAGGAAAAGGAGTACGTCAAGGCTGTATATTGTCACCCTGCTTATTTAAATTATATGCAGAATACATCATGAGAAACGCTGGACTGGAAGAAACACAAGCTGGAATCAAGATTGCCGGGAGAAATATCAATAACCTCAGATATGCAGATGACACTACCTTTATGGCAGAAAGTGTAGAGGGACTAAAAAGCCTCTTGATGAAAGTGAAAGTAGAGAGTGAAAAAGTTGGCTTAAAGCTCAACATTCAGAAAACGAAGATCATGGCATCCGGTCCCATCACTCCATGGGAAATAAATAGGGAAACAGTAGAAACAGTGTCAGACTTTATTTTTGGGGGCTCCAAAATCACTGCAGATAGTGACTGCAGCCATGAAATTAAAAGACGCTTACTCCTTGGAAGAAAAGTTATGACCAACCTAGACAGCATATTCAAAAGCAGAGACATTACTTTACTGACTAAGGTCCATGTAGTCAAGGCTATGGTTTTTCCAGTGGTCATGTATGGATGTGAGAGTTGGACTGTGAAGAAAGCTGAGCGCCGAAGCATTGATGCTTTTGAACTGTGGTGTTGGAGAAGACTCTTGAGAGTCCCTTGGACTGCAAGGAGATCCAACCAGTCCATTCTGAAGCAGATCAGCCCTGGGATTTCTTTGGAGGGAATGATGCTAAAGCTGAAACTCCAGTTCTTTGTCACCTCATGTGAAGAGTTGACTCATTGGCAAAGACTCTGATGCTGGGAGGGATTGGGGGCAGGAGGAGAAGGGGATGACAGAGGATGAGATGGCTGGATAGCATCACTGACTCGATGGACATGAGTCTGAGTGAACTCCAGGAGATGGTGATGGATAGGGAGGCCTGGCGTGCTGTGATTCATGGGATCGCAAAGAGTTGGACATGACTGAGTGACTGAACTGAACTGATAACCATTAAAACTTGGGTTTGTTCCTTATGGTCCATTTCCACAAGGTTGTTAATCAGGCTTAGGGAGTTATTTCCTATAGGCTTGTTTTCCCCTAAGTGTCTGCTCATTAGATAAGCCTGGCCTAATTATTATTAACTGAATTACTCTATCTTGAGAATAATTTATTTTACTAGGAAATGAAACATTTGTGTCACCAGGTGAACAATAATGAGGACACTTGCTGTTCATAAACAAGTTAGAAATTTACTAATTACTCTTCATCTCACAAATTGTGATAATCACCACGAGAGCCTTTTAGAAAATTTCACCAAACTGCTCCACTTGAGTATGCTTAATTAGAGTTTAATGTTAATCTATTTTTTCCTGATCATCATATACACAAGATTATTTTATAGGTTCCCTTTGTTCCAGATGGCTGTATTTATTCCTATTCTTACTCATGCTATTATCATTTTGCCACATTTGGGGGTTTATATCCCACTCACTTCCTGGGCATCACCTGTCTCAACACCAATCTTCAGAAATCTTTGAAAGCATCCTTATGTCCCCATATCATTATGTTCGAGGACCATTTTGTTTTATCAGTATTTACCCTGGCTGCTTTCCCAGAAGCTCTGAACACTGGTGCTACATTTTTATCAGTCAACATTAATACCATCAGTAGGTATGGTAAAACTGGATAAAGTTTATTTTATTTCAGGATTCATGCATGTATAAAAATTTAGATCTAGTAATCATAAACTATTTTCTTTCTTACCCTAATACCACAGATTCTCAATCGATTTGCATTCACTTTTTTATAAGAAATGTTGGTGATTTTTTTCTTTTTTGATTTGTTTCATATGTAGTTTATAAGTGTATATTCTGTATGCCAGCTAACTATTGTCAAAACAAACTCTGCTTTGAATTGCAGGGGTGCCCAAAATTGTAGAACTATCAACATTGAATTAACATATTAAGGCTGCTTATCCCACATATCAGTGCAATTCATTCCACATCTGTTTATTTATTTACATGATTAACAAATACTTTCAAAGCTTCTAAATTTTTTTTTTCATTTTGTAAGTGTGTTTCAATGAAAGCATATTCCTAAATAAAGTGAAAAGTATAATGAGTTATTATGTACTCATTACTTAGGTCTAATCAGCATCAACATTTAGCCAATTTGGTTTCATCTATAAACCTATTTCCTCCCCACTTTCCTCTGCATAATTTTGAATATATACTCCATCTCATTATTTTATAATACATATTTCAGCATGTATATAACTCTTATAAATAAAAGGACCTTTAAAAAAGCCCAAAGGTAAAAATCATAACTAAAAAAATCCCCAATTCCTTAATACAATCAAATATTCATCAATGTTCAAATTCCTCTAATTGTCTTCTTCATTTTTGTAAGAGTTTACTTATCAAAATAGATTCACAACAATCATGGATTTTAATCAATGCCAAATTTCACTAACAATTCAAGTGACGCAAGTAAAAAAGAGGCATAGACATAGCATTTCTTTCTTCTTGAGGTGAGTGGCATTCAAATGTAACTTAATTGCCCCATCCCTCTACATATATTTTGATTCAGGACCACACAATTATAGATTGTTCAAATGTGTATATGTAGTCAATGGAAGCAGAGAAAGAGGTGCTAAAATCTGTGGTTTCTTGGATATTATACTTGGCGAATTACCTTGGGTAAAGAGATTATATGACTAGCTTAACCTCTTTAGTCATATATTTTCCATAAATTATACACACACACACACACACACACACACACACACACACACACACACACAGAGGCAGTCTAGTTAAATCTTGTTAAACTGTTAAAAACAAGGAGTTCTGGTGAAGACCAGCATTCCCCTAGGAGAGAAAGTAGGAGTTAGTTACAGGGCCATTGTTAATTATTTTTCTTCCAGTCATACATGACTTTTGGAGAAGGAAAGGGCAACCTACTCCAATATTCTTACCTGGGAAATCTCATGGATAGAAGAGCCTTGCGGGCTACAGTCCATGGGGTCTTAAAAGAGTTGGATAACTTAGCAACTAAACAACAACATTACACAAATACACACACACACACACACACATATATATATAGTGAAGAAGGAAATGGCAATTCACTCCAGTATTCTTTATAGGAAAATCCCATGGACAGAGGAGCCTGGCAGGCTACCATCCATAAGGTCACAAAGAGTTTGACATGACTGAAGTGACTTAACATAGCATATATGACTTTACAGATCACTTTCCAAATAAAAGTCTGGTATTGCAAGTAGTGGGTTAAGTCTTATAAAATGTACTGCTATTTCTTCCCTTTTCTCTTATTTTTCTCTCTTTGCAATTTATTTGTTGAAGAAAACAAGTTACATGTCTTGTATGATTTTGTAGTCTTGATGGTTCTGTTGCCTTTCTGCAGTGTCATTTAATATGTCCTTTTATTTTTTATTGCTGTTGTTTAATTTTTGTATTTCTTATAAATGAGCTTTATCAAAGACACTGATTAATTTTAATTTAGTTTTGTTTTTTTTTTTTTTAATAAGCAGGGCCTTCCCAGGTGGTGCAGTTGGTAAAGAATCTGTCTGTCAACACAGGAGATGCAAGAAATGTGGGTTCAATCCCTGAGTCAGAAAGATTCCCTGGAGTAGGAAATGGCAACCCACTATAGTGTTCTTGCTGGGATAATCCCATGGACAGAGGATCCTGGCGGGCTAGAGTCCATGGGGTTGCAGAGTCAGACCCGACTGAATGACTGAGCATGCATACACACTTCATATAGTTTTGCATAGGTACTTTGTAGTTCCATCAGAAGCATTTAACATCTGTGCTATTGATAGTCACTAATGATCATTGCCTAGATACATTTCCTTATAAGGGGATGCAAAATAGTGATTACATAATACTATTATCATTTCTTCATTTATTAACTCTAAACAATTGTATAAGAAAGTCATCCTTATCTAATTCAGCTACTGTGACTGAGATACAGTCCATATAGGAAAGCCAAGATGGAATTAGGTTATTTTTGCTTCAATTACCTGTTTTCAAAATAATGAATTAGTATATTAAGCACTTTCCAAATGTAGCCCTTGAGAGTTTTCTTTTTGTTGGGTCTACTTTATATATTATTACAAACGCATGGATTTAAACATATTTGCTGTTTACATATGCTGTGTCCAGTGGCCAGGAGCCAGCGTGGAGGCATCTGTGGGCCCTGGGCACATGGGGTGGATCCAACCACACTGCCATGCAGCAGGCCTCATTTCTTTCTCCTCCACTCAGAGTAACATCACCGTGGCTGCACAAGGAGAACTCCAAGTTCAGTTCAAACTTGCATTTGTTGGTGATGGCGGTACTGGAAAAACTGCATTCCTGAAATATCATCTGACTAGTGAATTTGAGAAGATGTATGTAGCTTCCTTGGGCTTTCCTGGTGATTCATTGGTTAAGAACCACCTGCAATGCAGGATCCATAGGAGATGCGGATCAATCTCTGTTCTGTGTTTATACTAACTGGATATATTGTAAACATGCTATTCATTTCATTGATAAGTTTTTAATTTGACTAGATCAAGAAAATTCAATTTCTCAATTGTTTAGTTGAAATAAAAAAAAAATGACTTCCCCCTTGGGTATTCTTTTACTCGCTATTAGAAAATTCTGTGATGTTAACATAGACATATTATTTTTTAACAGTGACTCATTCACAAATAATTTTTATCTATTATTCTTAAGATTCAATAATATTACTTAGCATTGTATAGACTTGAATTATTTACAAAGCAAGCTTTAGTGCATGTTCTATTGTTAGAATATATCCTCATTTTGCAGTTCTGGAATATTTATTAGTATATTCAATTTTCAACCATTGTTAATTCTACAAATATTTGGATAACCTATGGTGATGTGATGAAGCAGAAGATTTTTTTCTCATTTTTAAAATACTTTTGAAGGTGAAACATATACACAGGACATGTACACATCATATGTTGATAGTTTAATTATTGCAAAATGAATAAACACATGTAAATATTACCCAGGTCAAGAAATAATGGTATTCTCATGTTCTCCTTTTTTTCCTTCTTAAATTTCACCTCAAATTTACCATTATGTTAAAAATTTTTCTACTTCTAAACATTTATAAATTGAATCATAAATATGAATTTTGATTTTTGTTGTTCAAAATGTTTCTGAAAGTCTTTTGTGTAGTCCTTTGCAATTTGTTAAATTTTCCCTACATTTTCTTTTTCTATTTCATGAATTGCATTTTAAAAAACTTTTTTCTTACTCTTGATGGACAGATTATTTCCAGAAAGACCAATTATGAGTAGTGTTACTGTAAATATAGTCACTTATTTCTTGGTAAATATGTACATAATTTTTTGATAAACACATTCCTAGGAGTAGAATTGCTGGATATGTTCATGTTTAATAGATAATGCAAAAAAAAAAAAACAACCCATATTTCAAAATAAACTGTAATAGTTTCACTCTCATTAATAATACATGAGAATTCCATGTTTCTTTCCCATCATACCAATGCTTTCTGTTGTCTTTTTTCTTTTTCTTTTTTTCATTTATATTTAGCCACTCCAGAGGATGTAGAGTGGTAGCTACTTGGAAGAGGATTAAAGGTTCTAAGTGTCTAGGCTCAGGAAACAATCAAAATTGGACAGATAGTAGGAGGAGCAGATGTGGTGGGGCTGTGGCTGGGTGGGCATCAAGAGCTCAATTTTAGATAGGTGATGTTTGAAGATTTCATGAAATGTCCAGTTGGAAGTGTTGGATGGATAGTTGCATACAGCAGTCTCCATTCTTGGAAGTTACTTAGGCAAGAAATTAAAATTTGAGGGTAGTCATATTTACAGCCATATATATACAGAATACATCATGAGAAATGCTGGGCTGGATGAAGCACAACCTAGAATCAAGATTGCCTGGAGAAATATCAATAAACTCAGATGGATGACATACCACACCCTTATGGCAGAAAGTGAAGAAGAACTAAAGAGCCTCTTGATGAAAGTGAAAGAGGAGAGTGAAAAAGCTGGCTTAAATCTCAACATTCAGAAAACTAAGATCATGGCATCTGGTCCCATCACTTCATGACAAATAGATGGGGAGACAATGGAAAGAGTGACATACTGTATTTTGGGGGCTCCAAAATCACTGCAGATGGTGACTGCAGCCAGGAAATTAAAAGATGCTTCCTCCTTGGGAAAAAAGTTATGAACATAGACAGCATATTAAAAAGTAGAGACATTACTTCACCAACAAAGGTCCATCTAGCCAAAGCTATAGTTTTTCCAGTAGTCATGTACGGATGTGAGAGCTGGACCATAATGAAAGCTGAGCACTGAAGAACTGATGCTTTTGAACTGTGGTGTTGGAAAAGACTCTTGAGAGTCCCTTGAACTGCAAGGAGATTCAAAAAGTCCATTCTAAAGGAAATCAGTCCTGCATATTCATTAGTAGGACTGATGCTAAAGCTGAAACTCCAATACTTAAGCCATCTGATCTGAAGAACTGACTCATTTGAAAAGGCCCTGATGGCTGGGAAAGATGGAAGGCAGGAGGAGAGGGGATGGCAGAGGATGAAATGGTTAGATGGCATCACCGACTTGATGGACATGAGTTTGAGCAAGCTCCGGGAGTTGGTGATGGACAGGGAAGCCTGGCGTTTTGCAGTTCATGGAGTCGCAAAGAGTCAGCGACTGAACTGAACTGAGTCAGATAATATTGCCAAGGGAGAGAGGGTTGACTGAAGAGAGATGTACAAGAAACAAGTACTGAACATTCCATGAAGAGAATGGGTAGATGATAAATAATTTAGGAAAGGAGATTTAAAAGGAGTAGCTGATGAGGTAAGAGGAAAATCAGATGTGCATGGTGTCTCAAAAATAAAAAATACATATTTTAGGAATGAGTTGTTGAGTTTTCTCAAATGCTATCGAAACCAAAATGGATTAAAACCAAAGAACTAACCATTAGCTAAAAAAAAATGATAACTACAAGAGATCTTGATATGAAAAGCCATGGTAGGATAGTAGGAAAGGGAGCTCAGTTTTGTGAGCTCCAAAAATAAATGGAAGAATAACTGAAAATAGGAGTCTAGGCAACTATTTCTGAGGTATTTTGTCTTCTCTTTTGTATACACCTGTTTCCTGTGGTCTGTCAGTAGTAAGATTCAATATTTTTTTAAGTCCCATTCTCATTCTCTTTGGGAAAGTAAATAACCATAAATTATACACCAAAGCCTTTGACTGTGGATCACAATAAACTGTGGAAAATTCTGAAAGAGATGGGAATACAGACCACCTGACCTGCCTCTTGAGAAATCTATATGCAGGTCAGGAAGCAACAGTTAGAACTGCACATGGAACAACACACTGGTTCCAAATAGGAAAAGGAGTACATCAAGGCTGTATATTGTCACCCTGCTTATTTAAATTATATGCAGATTACATCTTGAGAAATGCTGGACTAGAAGAAACACAAGCTGGAATCAAGATTGCCGGGAGAAATATCAATAACCTCAGATATGCAGGTGACACCACCCTTATGGCAGAAAGTGAAGAGGAACTAAAAAGCCTCTTGATGAAAGTGAAAGTAGAGAGTGAAAAAGTTGGCTTAGAGCTCAACATTCAGAAAACCAAGATCATGGCATCCGGTCCCATCACTTCATGGGAAAGAGATGGGGAAACAGTGGAAACAGTGTCAGACTTAATTTTTTTGGGCTCCAAAATCACTGCAGATGGTGACTGCAGCCATGAAATTAAAAGACGCTTGGTTCTTGGAAGAAAATTTATGACCAACCTAGATAGCATATTCAAAAGCAGAGACATTACTTTGCCGACTAAGGTTGGTCTAGTCAAGGCTATGGTTTTACCTGTGGTCATGTATGGATGTGAGAGTTGGACTGTGAAGAACGCTGAGCATTGAAGAACTGATGCTTTTGAACTGTGGTGTTGGAGAAGACTCTTGAGAGTCCCTTGGACTGCAAGGAGATCCAACCAGTCCATTCTAAAGGAGATCAGCCCTGGGTGTTCTTTGGAAGGAATGATGCTAAAGCTGAGGCTCCAGTACTTTGGACACCTGATGCAAAGAGCTGACTCATTGGAAAAGACTCTGATGCTGGGAGGGATTGGGGGCAGGAGGAGAAGGGTACGACAGAGGATGAGATGGCTGGATCGCATCACTGACTCGATGGACATGAGTCTGAGTGAACTCCGGGAGTTGGTGATGGACTGGGAGGCCTGGCGTGCTGTGATTCATGGGGTCGCAAAGAATTGGACACAACTGAGCGACTGAACTGAACTGAACTGAACTGAAACTTTATTTTAAAAGGAACAAAAACTAGAAAACATGGAAGATAATTTAAGTGATTTTTCCTTATTTCTTTGTCTTTAGTTTAAAAATTTGTCATTGGAGAGTAACTTGGAAGGTCAAAATTTGCACACGTTGTGGTTCCCAGGTGATACAGAATGGAAAGGTTTTAAATCATTCACTGTGAATGTACTCAAGTATTTCTGGAAAAAGACCAAGAGATGCCATTAGAAACTGATATATAGCTGTGGCTAAAATCCAAGTCAATAGTGTCTTACATCACAGGAAAAGTTGTAAGTCAATAGTGCAGTAATGCAAAATGTGCTGTCATGTCTTGAGACAAATAGGTTTTATATACATTTAATATGATAATGAATCATATAATAGTTGATGGTTTTAAAACTCTCACATTTATGCATTGTGTCGAAAAAGAAGAAGAATTAAATACATTGTAAAATACGAGATAGTGGACAGGTCCTGTGTTAAATATCGTGTTGGGTTTTCAACTTACTGAAATTATTTAGTGACCTCTACCAATAGATAATTAATTGTGGAAACAGAAATGTGTAATTATATTTTGATTTATATTTTCGATTATATACATTTGAGAAATATGATTTTATGTAAACTTATTTGGCACTCGAAAATTACAGTGAATTGCTGTAGTTAGAAAACGTAAACATGTTTGAAGCATACGAAAGCATAAGGAGCATATTATTGGCCAGTAATAATCCATTATCCTACTACCTATTGTGGTATATGGTGTAATCACTGTATCACCCCAATGTGAAAATGGTTTGGTGCTATTCTTGTAACGTTACAATGTAAGTTTAAAAGGTCACTGTGCTTTTAATCTTCAATATTTGGAATAGAAGAGTTAACAAAGCATATCCTCTTGCGAAATCTACTAACAGAATTGACTAAGAGACAAATGAGGTTTTGTAAATAGTGATCTGACTGGTGATTTAGAAATGCTTTTTCAGGGTACGCTTTTATGTCTTGTTTATTGTAAATAAATCTGCAGTTTAAGGACTGATGCTTGTGTCTGACAAATTCAAGGCTTCTTAAATACTCTAGCCTCACATGCTTTGTATATTTACTACTCATTAGTAAAGCCAACTGGTCTTTGTGATGATACAACTACAATGAAAGAAAATATAATAATATCTCTGATTCTTGCTCTTTGTGCACTACCCACTCTTGGTCATTCTCCAGCCTTTTTATACTGCACTATACTTCTGGACTTGAGTCCATTTCCTCCCACTTTTCAAGATGCCAATACTCTGCACATTGTTTGGAAACTATTCATTAATCTATTAATTAATTTACCCAATTACAGTTCTAACATGGATGATAAATTGACAAATACAGCTTAATCAGCTGGCATCTTACATTGATTGTAACATGACAAATACTTTAGATTTCATCACAAACAAGACAGAGGCAGTTTAAAAAAAAAAACTGAGAATATGTTTTAGAACTATTCAGACTAGAACTCTGATTAGACCTCTTTTCTTCTAAATTATATTCAAAAGCAAGATTCTTACTTTCCCTATTCTTATGAACTGAATGTCTTCTAGTCTTCTACAATGACATCATTTTCTAGCCATTTCCATGTTTCAAAGATATTAATTTCAAGGTATCTAACAACAATAGAAGTGCAAATACATAAGAACCAAGAAATCTTCTATTTTACTTAACAGACTATAGGGAGTCTGTGACACTCTAATAATATGCAGCAGCAGAGATAAATGTCATTGAAATTTAACATTCCTATTCATATATCAATAGCCAAACACTTTATTTTCTCATTTTAATGTTCTTAGAAGTGTAACAGCTGCTCATTACTCTATTCCTAGTGCTTCAAAAATCTTTGCAGAAAGAAAATTTAATAGACAACAAGTGAATGAATAAATATTGAATATTTTCAGACCTCTTGAAAAGGAGTGAGACATAGCCATTACCTAAATGCCAAAACTGTCATGTTAAATTTCTTGGTTGGGATAGTAATTATGAGTGAGAATATACTGAATGGTACATAAACTTAGAAAGATATTATCTAGGTCATTCATCTCTCGTAAATGACATCTGATATCTTGCCTATATTTTTACAAGAGAATAAAGCATTAGCCTAAAATTTTGCTGGATATACTGGGAACTCATGAGATGCCCAGTTTTACATAACTATTGAGGTATGTCTGCACAATTTTCAAAAATTAAAAAATCATACTGCTTTCAACAACCATACCCTCTAGAGGTTTGTAAGAATTCCTTCTCTGCTCACTCACTGTTTATTCTCTCACTTTCACTAATTGCAGCAACTATTTAAACAGCTTTTGCTTCCCATTACTACCTCTCACCCACATCTACTTACAGAATAATAGGCCACACTTGAATTGAAAAAAATTTTCATAAGCAACATCCTACCAAGTTTTCTTACTGGCATATCAACCATGAATATTTCCAATGTGGTCTGAAAAATTCTTTTTTCACTTCAATTTTATGACTTAGCAGTCTCATTTTGTGGTCGTATAAATGATGCACTTTTAAAAAAAGTATTATGGTTGAATATGAGAAACTACACAGCAATAAGTTTTAATTCCATATTTTCCCATTCTATTCACTGTTTCCTTTATTAATCTGAATAACACATAAGCATATGAATTAAGAGCTCTCACAGAAGTTACAGTTACATCAGGGCCTACTACTGGCTGAAGCTTTATGGTTTTGTTAAGAGCACAGAGGCAAAACAATTTTTATGACAACTAATTGCATATAAGTATGATATATAAATGATTTGAGTCATTTCCAATTTTGCTGGCTCTATTTCCACCAGTTAAAATAACTCCTGAAAGCCTGGGACTTGCTATAGCATCTACTGCATTCCAATAAGGAGAACAATATTACAGATATCCTTTCTGGTTGTTCTTTATAGACAAAATGAATGATTTTTACTTATTAAGCTGTCAACAATATTTTACATATGAATAATTTACTAGAATGATGTTAATTATTTTAATTCTCTTCTTGTCTTGTTTATTTTTATTTTAAAAGAAAAATAGTCTTCAAAACAGAAATCTAGCTAGGAGTTATTTAAATTACTACATACTTAAAGAATGACCTACTACTGACTTAACTTTCTACTTATTCGAGATGCTTGTTCAAGAACCAGGAAATACTGACAACTTACCCAACTGCTAACCCAGATGTAAATTTTATCATCATGTAAATTTTTAAATGTGCCGAAGTATTCCTCTGGTGGTTCAAATGGTAAAGAACTTGTCTGCAATGCAGAAGACTGGGGTTTGATACCTGGCTTGGGAAGATCCCCTGGAGAAGGGAATGGCTATCTACTCCAAATACTTGCTGAAAAATTCCATGGACAGAGGAGCCTGGTGGGCTATAGTCCATGGGGTTGCAAAGAGTCGAATATGACTAACACTTTCACTTTTTCATGTATTTCCAACTATGAATCACTTCTTTTCTAAAGTCATTTAAACTCACACAATAGAGCTAGTCTTGAACTTGAGGCACATGATTAAAATATATATTCAAGAACTACATATTTCCTCACTGGAACAGAAAGAAACTTGAAAGAAGAATATTTGGAGTGAAGGAGGGGAAAATGTGGGTGTGGAAACTCATGGCTCTTATTACTGTTACTGTTATCATTGCAGTTGTAACCTTTAATGATAAAATCAGTATCAAATAACCAATGTATTCAATTTATCATTTTACTCATATGTACAAATGAAATGTTATTCTCTTCTTTTCCTTTTAGAATACTAAAAAGTACTTTGGAAATAGTGTTCTATAAGTTTCCTATTTCAGTATTATTCCCTTCTCTCAAACTGTGCAGTTTCTTAAGAAAGAAAATCTAAATAATCATAGAATATCTTTCTTTTTCCCATAAATTTAGGAAATAGATATTCCCTAATATAGGGGAAAGAGTGGAAACAGTGTCAGACTTTATTTTGGGGGGCTCCAAAATCACTGCAGATGGTGATTGCAGCCATGAAATTAAAAGACACTTACTCCTTGGAAGGAAAGTTATGACCAACCTAGATAGCATATTCAAAAGCAGAGACATTACTTTGCCAACAAAAGTCTGTCTAATCAAGGCTATGGTTTTTCCAGTAGTCAGGTATGGATGTGAGAGTTGGACTGTGAAGAAGGCTGAGCACTGAAGAATTGATGGTTTTGAACTGTGGTGTTGGAGAAGACTCTTGAGAGTCCCTTGGACTGCAAGGAGATCCAACCAGTCCATTCTAAAGGAGATCAGTCCTGGGTGTCCATTTGAAGGACTGATGCTAAAGCTGAAACTCCAATACTTTGGCCACCTCATGCAGAGTTGACTCATTGGAAAAGACTCTGATGCTGGGAGGGATTGGGGGCAGGAGGAGAAGGGGACAACAGAGGACGAGATGGCTGGATGGCATCACTGACTCGATGGAATTGAGTTTCAGTGATCTCCAGGAGTTGGTGATGGAGAGGGAGGCCTGGCGTGCTGCAATTCATGGGGTTGCAAAGAGTTGGACATGACTGAGTGACTGAACTGAACTGAATATAAAAAGAAGTTCTGGAGACTAACTCTTTTTAAAAGGCATCTCTTTTATTCAGCTTTCAAATTGTGGTAAAAAGTTTGAAACATTTCACTTAAGTGCTTATTACTTTAAGATTTGAGGAAAAACAATTTCAAATTTTTGCTCCAGTGTGAATTTTCATTGTATCTACCACAAAATGAGCCAAATACTACTTTTCATTTTAATCTCATAGTTTTTGAAAACCTAGAGAGTAGGAAATGTAGTTGTTTAGTGGGAGGATAGACAATAAAAGTAGACTTATGATGTCCAGAATTCAAGAGCTTAAGACCAAAGCTAAAAAACATAAGAAGTGAAAAAAACAAATGATACCAACATCCTGTCCTAGCTAACAGGACATAGATTGCATAATTGTTTAATCAAGTAGATTAAGAACTGTACAGCCTTGAGTCTGCTGTTATGTTTGTTATACATTTTAGCAAGTAAAATGAACAATAAGAGCATCACATAATTTTTGAGTTACATAACATGTTTGGGTTCCTTAAATTACTTTAAGTTTTTACCACAATTGTTCTCAAATGATAGCTTTAATTGTTTTGTTCTTTCTTCACTGAATTCTCTTAATACTCAGATACACTACGAAAATAAAACCAAAAATCATACTTTTAATTTTTGTAGTATCTTTTTAATTTTAATTTAAAATTTGATATTTAAAAACTTACATGTTCAAATGTAAAAATGGAATACTGAACTAGAAAATAATGGCTGAAGCATAAATTTGGGATTGTTGTTTTCAGCATAGTTTGACACCTCAGAGTATTTTATGGATTCTCAAAAAAAAAAAAAACAAAAACAAAAAAACGCTTGCCTAGGGTTACATTCCCACTCTTGCATTTAAGACCTGTGTATCCTCAATCTCTCTGTTTCTGTTTCCATATTTATAAATTGCAGATTATTACTGTTTTACTAGCATTGTTTTCCAATTCCATATGATGAAAGACATAGATGACAGCAGTAGCATACATAAATCTAGTGAATTGTTTAAGGAATAGTACTGATTTAGATACTAGTTATTGGATATAATTTGATGTTTATTTAAAATTATGTTTCATTGTGAGGATATACAATCAAGGTGAAATGTGACCTTTCAAATACTGCAAATGAGACAGTCTAATAACTTCATAAGACAATGCAAATGATTGAGATATATTACTCATTTAGTCTTTTATTACATGTACACTATGATATCTAAACTTTTTATTTGCATTGATAAAAAACAATTATGTTTCCTATATTTGCATCTATGATAAAAACATTTTTGAAAGAATGTGTGAGGATTTTAAGCAATGTGATATTTACTAGAAAACATTTACAAATATGAGCATGTATGAAGGTGAAAGCAAACAAAGGGGGATAAAACAAGATATCAAAACCACCATGGAACATCCAAAATTACCTGATTACCTGATTCACTGTGAGATACCTAACTTCAAATATTTGCCACTTAAGTCCTGTTACAACCATTTGATGTGGAAAATATGGAATTAGCAGATTGTGTAAAACATGTGAAATCTTATCCCGTTACAAAGATACATGCTACAGATAGTTCTAGACAGAATTTTCAAAACTGGGTAGTATTCTTATTTTCAATTATAAAAGCAATTTTCATGAGCTAGGAAGAGTTGGATGAAATAAACTCACAGTTAAAACAACTCAGAACTTGATTTTATTTTAATAGGATAAAAACTCAAAAACTGGCATAATGTATCACTGACTGTTACAAACAAAGGAAGTGTGAGTAATTCTCAGGGAGAACATGAACACAATCTAGCTGCCTTGGTCTTTTGGCTTTCTCATCTTCTCTGTTTAACTCTTCTCCCCACACTGCAGCCTTGAAACTCTTTCCAGGTGGTAGCTGGGGCAATAGTAAAGGTTACTTTGTTTATCTCAAATGATCAGATATATAAAACTGGTAGGCATAAAATTCAGCTCTTACTGATGTCTAATAAAAGTGGAACGTCTTTCTCATTAACATACTCAATAATACATTTATACAATTATAAGTGCACCACACATTCATTTTCCTTTTTGTTAAGGATTGCACAAAATAATTTTTATTATACCATGTCTGTGTGTGTGTGAAATTTGTACCAGTATTAAAAACAAGGATATGCTCTTGGAGTGCTTCAGGCTTGGACTCAGGATTCGGAAGCTCCCCTCTCACTTGAAGCAGAAAGTGAAAGTGAAGTCGTTCAGTCATGCCAGACTCTGCGACACCATAGACGGTAGCCTACCAGGCTCCTCCACCCATGGGATTTACCAGGCAAGAATACTAGAGTGGGCTGCCATTTCCTTCTCCAGGAGATCTTCCCTACCCAGGGATTGAACCCAGGTCTCTTGCATTGTGGGCAGACGCTTTACTGTCTGAGCCACCAGGGAAATCTTTAAGTGCTTATATATGGAGAAAATTTAGTAGAGGTTTTCTAGAATTTGATAATAATTCTAATTTTACCAATAACAAGTAGTGAAGCTGAAACTTTTCTAAATTAAAAAAAAAAAGAATTCATCAGCATATTAAAAATTTTATAGCATGGGCAAGTTGAATTTATCTGTGGAATGCAAGGATAAGTCAATACATATTGACTGCATTAACAGAATGAAGAAAAATACCACACGCACATGTAATCACTGCAAGTGATTCAGAAACAACTGGCAACATTCCATATCTTTGCATGATGGAAGCACTCAAAATCTAACAACAGGAGAGAGTAACCTGAACATAATAATAATAAAAAAAGTAAAAAGTCACAGCAAACTTCATACCCATGGTGAAATATAGAAAGCTTTTCCTCTTAGATCATGAGCAAGAAAAGCATGTCTGGTTTCACCACTTCTATTTAACATGGTAGTGGAAGTTCTACCAGAGATATTAAGTAAGATAAAGAAATAAACAGTATCCAAACTGGGAAAGAAGTAAAAGTATCTCTGATCACAGATGCTTTTATCTTATATACAGAAAACGCTATAGACTCCATCCAGAAGATCTGAATTAATAAGTGAATTTGTCAAAGTAGCAGCCCACAAGGCCAAGCTAGAAAAATAAGTTTCATTTCTGTTACAAAAACAAATAATAGTCTGAAAGCAAATTAAAAAATCAACTCCACTTACAATAGCATCAAAAATAATTAATATTTATGAATTAACTAAGAAGATAATAGACACTTACTCCTTGGAAGAAAAGTTATGACCAACCGTCTAGTCAAGGCTATGGTTTCTCCTGTGGTAATGTATGGATGTGAGAGTTGGACTGCGAAGAAGGCTGAGTGCCGAAGAATTGATGGTTTTGAACTGTGGTGTTGGAGAAGACTCTTGAGAGTCCCTTGGACTGCAAGGAGATCCAACCAGTCCATTCTGAAGGAGATCAGCCCTGGGATTTCTTTGGAGGGAATGATGCTGAAGCTGAAATGCCAGTACTTTGGCCACCTGATGCGAAGAGTTGACTCATTGGAAAAGACTGTGATGCTGGGAGGGATTGGGGGCAGGAGGAGAAGGGGATGACAGAGGATGAGATGGCTGGATGGCATCACTGACTCGATGGAGGTGAGTCTAAGTGAACTCCGGGAGTTGGTGATGGACAGGGAGGCCTGGCGTGCTGCGATTCATGGGGTCGCAAAGAGTCGGACATGACTGAGCGACTGAACTGAACTGAACTGAAGAAGATAACTATGAACAAAGAAAACTATACAACATTGATAACATAAATAATTTAAATAATTAAATCATATACCATTTAAATAAATTAGATACATGGAAACTCGTTGCCCATGAACAGGAGAATAACTAAATCAATGTTGCTGTATTCAAATAGAAAATTATATAGTGATCAAACAGAACTAACTATAGCTACACATAATAATATGGATACTTCTCACAATCATAATACTAAGTAAAAGATTTAGGACAGATTACTTCTGTATGATTTCATTTTATGTAAATATTTAACTCATACAAATATGGAAAAAAAGCCAAGGAATAACATGCAGTTAGAACCATAATTACTTTGAGGGGAAAGAGGAGTTCCTAATTTGGAATATAGAAATAGTAGTTTTCTGCATGGCAAAGCTTAAGGTCATGCTTGGTGGTTGGTAAAATGAAAACCTACTTTAAAAGAAAAAAATAAATTCTAATTTGTATTTTTGTTTATAGAATTTATCTATGTTATTTTCTCACTCTTTAAGAATTAAATAGGAAATATTTTTTAAGCGGTGTAAGCAAAAAAAAAGGACATTATGAGAGATAATCTTAGAGTTATAAATAACAGGTCAAAAATTTTAAATATAATAAGAACTTCAGAAAGAAATAATAGTAGGAGAGGGAGATGAAAGATCATTTACTCAAACTGAAGGAAGTTACAAGCCTTTCAGTCAAACTACAGATCACAAAACTACACATCAAATCTTAGCTCTTGCCTTGGCACAGGGGCCTCTTAAAGAGAAAACAGAAATAAGTCCAAGAAAGGGTAGGCAATACTGGGTGCTGAGTGACTGAAAAAGAATTACTGACCATAATTTATAAACATTCTCCCTGCTTATTTATAGAAATAAAAGGCAGAGAAATTCCTGGTCATGGGGGATGCGGGGGTGTGTGAGGAGGGACCTGCCTGAGATTAGATGACAATACCAGCCAAATAACAACTTTTAATCTCCCCTTATAGAGGAGCCTGGTGGGCTTCTGTCTATGGAGTTGCACAAAGTCAGACACGACTGAAGCGGCTTAGCATAGCTTCTCACTTCCCTTACTCCATCTCTGGAGAAACCAAAACCTTGGGATAGGTGTCATGTTAAATAGCATCGTCTCATGAAAATTAGAGTTTTGTAGTAGAATTTTGTTTTTTGTTTTTTTTTTTTTACTGTAAAAGTTTGAGCTTTTGGTGGTTATGGACTTATATAGATGGTTCTGTGCACTAACATCTGAAATATATTAATAGTAGATTTTTAAAACTATAATTTTGTTAAAATACCTAAGTTACTGATATGGTTGTGAAAGAGATAAAAAATAGGCCAACTCTATATATGTCACTCTGGAGTAAGGACTAATTTGAGCTGAAGACATTTGAGAATCAACAAATGCAGGGAGAAACTTTCGCCAAACCCCTTTGTCTGCCTTAAAACAGAATCTACCATACAAAAAAAAAGAAGAAAAAATTGTCTTAAACCCCTTCACTGAGAATTTCATCTACCAGGTAAGATTAACTTTTATCACAGGAGAGGAAATGTCTTGATATGGAGAGTCACCAGACCAAGACAGATATTGTCACAAACTATCATATCTTCCATCTATTCTCTTAAGAGCCCATTTATCTTTCCTAAAAATCATTTTTTCTTCCGTATGTAACCTTTCTCTCAGTCTGTTTCCCTTACTAAAAAATAATAAATATTTATGCCTTTTCTCCTAGTAATCTGTTTTTGGTTTTACAGGCCTTTTAAATTCTGAACCTAAGAGAATCTATCATTGTTGTTTAGTCACTAAATCATGTTGGTCTCTTTTGTGACCCCATGAACTGCAGCCTGTCAGGTCCTCTGTCCATGGAATTTCCCAGGCAAGAATACTGGAGTGGGTTGCCCCTTCCTTCTCCAGGGGATCCTCCCAACTGAGGGGTTGAACCTGTGTCTCCTGCATTGGTAAGCAGGTGGATTCTTTACCACTGAGCCACCTGGGAAGCCCCAAGAGAAAAAGTTTTTCCTCTGCTACAATTAAAAATTCTAAATGATGATAAAAATAATGAATAAATTATTTATGTCATAACTGATAAACCATTTTGTATACAAGTTTTGCATACAAGTTTTGCTTGTAGTTGTATATTCTTTTCTGAGTTACTCAGCAAAAGTAATTTCAGCCAGCATGTTTTGCATTACTTTTGCTTTAAGGAATAATGGTTTCCAAGTGTAATCTAATTATTTCACCTTAGTGACTTCAAATTTGTGGATACATTTTACAAAATAGAAATTGTGATTATATTAGAATTTATGAAAATATAATTTTATCAACTCATGCTAAATCATTTCTTTAATTACAGCTGGGTTAACCATATGCTTAACTCCATAAATGACACACTAATTTAATGATGAGCAATAGTGCTTGTTATAGAGGCCTATGAGAATGAAACACAAGAGGCAACTTTGAAAGAAGAAAAAGATCATTTGGCTAAACTTTAATTAACACTTAACATAACAAATGCCAATGAGTCCTGGCAGTAATTGAGTATATTTTCACTGATAAGTATTAATACCCTGAATACAACTTTATTCTAGTTGAGCTTTTCAAATCTGAATTAGCTACTGTCTGTTCTAAATTCCAAAATGTTTATTGCTTATCGTTCTTTTCCTCTGCTCTATATTCAACTATTATTTTAAAATTACAATTAAGGATATGAGAACTCCCTTTTAAGTTCTGTGAACATGATATAAAAAAACTTCTGATATGGGTGTCCAGTTAGGTGACAAGTACTATAACATGCTAGTAAAAAGATGGCACTGTCTTTGAGGATAGATATGGGATGCTTCACTATCTGCCTCATGTTATCCCAGGCAAAAATTCTAATCATTCTAATGCCACTGTTCTCATCTATAGCTGAACTAATCATCAACTAGCAGAGCTCCTTATAAAATGTCGGCATCATGATTACTACCAAAAATAAATGCATTGGAAACAGTAAATTTGGTTCCTCTATGTTTATTCACTCACATGTCTTCATAGATTTACATATTATTACTTCAATTTCATTATCCCTTATTTGAAAAACACTTGAAATCTAGCTGTGTTTTGGATTTCAGGTTCTAAATTAGATGATGCTGTTAGCAGAGTCTGGAAGAGCACCTAGTGTCCATCATATATCTGCATTGAAACATATAATTATTTATACCAAGAGTAATAAATAGACAATAAATCATCCGATCTCTTTTTAGGTTATTCTTTGTACAAAATTCATTTGCTGCAAAATAAAAAAAGATGTCATTTGGGGCTTTATGAATTTCAGAATTATGAATAAATATGGTAGCTATATGCTTTATTTCAAACTGAGACACTTTTGACAGTAGAAATGGTTATGCCAGGACCACAACTGATTCATAAGTTTGTCCCAGTAAGAAGGGATAGTCATAAATAAAGACTGAGGAACTGATTGATAAAGCATTGCTCTTGGCATTTTGGAAGTACTAATGGTGTATTATGTTTGTTTAGTTACATTATTTATTTTCCTGTCTACTTGTTTATTTATACTACAGCCTGGTTCCTTTAAACAAATAAATGAATGACAAAGTGATTTACTTCTTATAGGTTGGAATCTAAAGACAAATCTGAGTTTGAATTATTGCCTTGCCTATTGCTACATATGTGACACTGGCAAGTTACTTTGACTATGTATTGGTTCCTATAAAATACAGGTTAAAACACTATCAACTTCATAGGATTGTTTTGAAGACCAAATGAGATAATATATACTAAGACCTTACTGAAATATCTCCCAATAAATACACTCAAAATATGAAGATGAAGTAACAGTATCCTACTTTTCTATACCCGACCCTGATGCTGGGAAAGATTGAAGGCAAGAGAAGGGAACAACAGAGGATGAGATGGTTGCATGGCATCACTGACTTGATGGACATGAGTTTGAGCAAGCTCCAGGAGTTGGTAATGGACAGGGAAGCCTGGCATGCTGCAATCAATGGGGTCGCAAAGAGTTGGATATGAGTGAGTGACTGAACTGACTGAAAGCAACACAAAGCAAAATATAAATTGCAAATGTATAGAAGTAAATTTATTGGATCTACTGTGATCTTCCAAAACTAAATTTCACTTTCCAGGCATATGACTAGATCACACTTTAGTGCAGATTTTGTAACTGTCTTTGAAATTGTATGTGGCCATTTGATTTTATGGCCAATGGAAGATAAGCAGAAGAGCACGTGCCACTTCTGAACAGAAGGCTTTAAGAGACAGTATATGGTTTGCCACCTTCCTATCCCATGACATGATGACTAATGATGCTCCAGACCTAGAAGTTATGTTAGATTAAGTTAATATTAGTTAAGTCCCATGATAGAGTAGCAGATAAACCTTTGTTTTAAGCCTAGAAGATTTGGAAGTTGCTTCCTTCTAGAATATAGACTAGCATTGCATGATAGAAATATATGTGACACACACATATATATATATATATACACATATGGAGAAGGCAATGGCACCCCACTCCAGTACTCTTGCCTGGAAAATCCCATGGATGGAGGAGCCTGGGAGGCTGCAGTCCATGGGGTCGCTAAGAGTCGGGCATGACTGAGTGACTTCACTTTTGCATTTCACTTTCATGCACTGGGGAAGGAAATGGCAACCCACTCCAGTATTCTTGCCTGGAGATTCCCAGAAACAGAGGAGCCTGGTGGGCTGCCGTCTTTGGGGTCGCACAGAGTTGGACACGACTGAAGCGACTTAGCAGCAGCAGTAGCAGCAGCATATACACATATATTCATGGAGACGGGGGAGAGAGAGAGATGGTGAGAGGGAGAGAGATGAATTTTGTCCTCAAGGAGATCTGTTGAAATCCTTACCTCTGGCACTGGTGAATATGACTTGGAAATATGTTCTTTGCAGATGTTATCAAATGAAGGGAGAAGGAAATGGCAACCCACTCCAGTATTCTTTCCTGGAGAATCCCACGGACAGGGGAACTGGTGGGCTGCTGTCCATAGCGTTGCACAGAGTCGGGCACAACTGAAGCGACTTAGCATTCATCTCATGCATTGGAGAAGGAAATGGCAACACACTCCAGTATTCTTGCCTGGAGAATCCCAGGGACAGGGGAACCTGCTGGGCTGCCATTTATGTGTTCGCACAGAGTCAGACACGACTGAAGCGACAGCAGCAGCATCGAGTGAAGACAAAGTCATCCTGGATTAGGCTGAGCCTTAATTCAGTGAGTTAATGCAATAAATTAATTATATTCTTAAAAGAAAAGGGAAGGAAAAGAAAGGAAGGAAGGGAGGGAAAAAAAGGGGAAAATGTGGAGATAAATTATTTTAAAGAGCAGTGTTAGAGAATAGAGAAAATACAGTTAGAACATTTATCCCTAGGAACAGCAGCTAAAACAAAATAACCCCTTGTTTTCTCACTTTGATCATCACTATGACAAATAGATTATCAATGAACTGCCTAGTACGATCTACAAAAGTTCACCTCAGATTTTCTAGTACTATCTAGTCTAATCAAATGAGCTAACCACTAGTAGTTCAAATGACATTACTTTTCAAAGTAACTTTGGATTCTACTGATTTAAGAATGTTCTCTTTTATATAATGATTTTCATTGTCTAAGAGACACTGACAAATTTCAAAATATGTCTTCCTCTCCTACACCTAATTTCCGCCCCCCCCCCCCATTGAAAGCCCACTCAATTTGGCCCACTTGACTCATATCTCACTACAAATGTAAGAACATCATCTTAAATTGATTGCTAGGTTTGAATGTTTAAATGTTGAATGTAATATTTTCATGGAAATATTTTATATTCATTCCACAACCTCTGACTTTTAGCTTTTTATTAATCCATGTTAAAATAGTTCAGTTCAGTGAGGATATTTCAATATTTTTAAAAATATCAGATCATTGATTAATATCATTTTAATAGAGGTCAAAATTTCCATTTTTGTCCTTTACCACACACAAAACACCAATTTATCAAAAAAGGTTTGCCAGGGTCAAGGATTTTTTTAAAATCCCTGTGCTGGGATTTTGTTTTCTTTTTAACCCCATCCCATTGCCCTCTGCTCTTTAAACGTTATAAACCCACAGTGTTTTGAGGAGGAGGTTTTTTACAACTTTGCACAATTTTGCCATGGCAGTGGAGTTGTATATTCAGTATAGAGTAGGATCCTATAAAAACTGCCTCAAAAGATAGATTTTGTAAGGTTCATTTTCAAGAAGATGGGTCTAACTTGCTGCTTGAAACTGACAATTCTGTGCCTAATTGAGCATGCAGTTACACTTGAACACACTGCAGCGTTTTCATCCAGTATCTTAGACAGCATGAAGCCCCAGGGCATTGAGCAGGTTAGGAGCAGTGTAAGAAAATCTGGCAAAATCTTGACAGTCTGGATTAATTTGCCCTCCAGTTACTACTCCAATTCTGCATTTTTTGCCTTTTTTATATCAGCATGCTATAAATCCAAAAGCAATAAAGTCAAGATTAATAAACTAAAATATTATCTTCTAGAAGGCAATGGCACCTCACTCCAGTACTCTTGTCTGGAAAATCCCATGGATGGAGGAGCCTGGTAGGCTACAGTCCATGGGGTCGCTAAGAGTCGGACATGACTGAGCAACTTCACTTTCACTTTTCACTTTCATGCATTGGAGAAGGAAATGGCAACCCACTCCAGTGTTCCTGCCTGAAAAATCCCAAGGACGGGGGAACCTGGTGGGCTGCCGTTTATGGGGTCGCACAGAGTCAGACACGACTGACTTGACTTAGCAGCAGCATAGAATAAATATTATTTAAGATTTGTGTATTTCCATATACTTTCTTATTGTTTAAACCTGTAAAATGGACTCAGCAGTATATGTAAAAATTTGATGAACTTTTCAATTCTTGAAATTTAGGTAGCAGTAACAATGAGTCCGCATGAGATTTTGTAATAGAAAAGGAGACTGTATTTCACTTCTGCATCACAACTGACAAGATGATATGTCATTTGACATGTAGGCTCATTTGTTTAGTGGTAGCTGCTAACCCACAATGCATTTGATTGTCCTCTGGAACTTGATAAAGTGTTTTAATTCACTGAATGTAAGTTATAATAGTTATTACAGTGTTTCTTATATATTTAGCTATTTTAAATTTAAAGAAAAGGACTTCTCCTTAAACGTAGAAAAGTAATCACAAAAAATTATATCCAATCTGTCATGAAATTTTGCTAACAGTAATATAAGGAAAGAAGTAAAAATGATATCAATCCTCATGGACAAAGAGAAAGGGGGAGGGAATGAGAGCAGAGATGCCAATACATTTTGGAAGATCAGGTGAGCAGATAGAAAATTGGTAACTGGCTTATCAGAGTGAAAAATGCAACCTCAGTGCTCACAGAAGGCAATATCAAGAAGAAAGCTGATTCTTTTTGTGGAATCCCAGAAAAGCTTAGCAATGAGTGACACTAAGAACCTTAGAAGGTGAAGATAAAGTGTGGTTATGAAATGGATCATTGCGTGAGAACTTGTGAGAAAAGGAGCTAAACACTAAATCTCCACCACCTTACCTGCAAATTCATTGAGCTACTCTTTCAATGTGCGTGTGTGCTCAGTAGCCTGCCAGCTCCTCTGTCAAGGGAATTTTCCTGGCAAAAATACTGGATAGGTTGCCATTTCCTCCTCCAAGGGATCTTCCTGATGCATGGATAGAATCTGCATCTGCTGTGGCTGCTGCACTGGCAGCTGAATTCTTTAGCACTGAGAAACCCATACAACACTCTCAAAATACCAGGAAATCATCCCTTAAGGATGACTGATAAACAAAACAGAACAAAACTTAGGACTCAGGGAAATCAGGGGCAAAAATGCAGGTGTTTCCATGGCAGCTTCATATGAAAGCTTCATCATCACAATGTATATACATTTTTGTAACACAAGGCTACTAATGAGAAAAATGTAATTTATTGGGGGGTAATATTTCACAAAAGGAGAAGAGTGCGGCAGAAGATGAGATGGTTAGATAGCATCACCAATTCGATGGACATGAGTTTCAGCAAACTCCAGGAGATAGTGAAGGACAGGGAAGCCTGGCATGCTGCAGTCCAGGGGTTGCAAAGAGTCGGACACGATTGAGCGACTGAGCAACAATATTATATCATCAAAATCCATTGTAAAAGTTCATCAATACTAATCTCTAATGAGATTTTATGTATTTCATTTTTTGAAACATTTTGAAAGTGTTATTTTGCATAGATACTGCCAATTCATGTTACAAATTTACAAGTGTGTTATCTTTTAAACCTTTATTTTGAAATATATAGAATCACAAAGAATTGCAAAAATAGTAGAGTTCCTGTGTAACTTTCTCACATATTACTCCAATAGCAACACTTCATACTGCTCTCTTTGACCTAAAAAGTGGAAGGACTGGAAAAGCGGGGGGCTGGGAAATTAGCTTTTGTGTTGTGCTGTGTGCTGTGCTTAGTCTCTCAGTTGTGTCCAACTCTTTGTGACTCCACGAACTGTAGCTTGCCAGGCTCCTCTGTCCATAGGATTCTCCAGGCAAGAATACGGGAGTGGGTTGCCATGCTCTCCTTCAGGTGATCTTCCCAACCCAGGGATCAAACCCAGGTCTCCCACATTGCAGGTAGATTCTTTACCATCTGAGCCACCAGGGAAGCCCAATAGACCTTTGACCTAAAATACTCATGTCTACTCTTAGGAAACTACACATTAACATAGATATTAGAACTTACCAATACGTTTTCAGTTCTCTGGGATAAAGGCCAGTTGTATGATAGCTAGATTGTTAGTAAGCATATAATTAGCATTTTGAGAAATATTTCACTATATTCCAGGGCAGATGTACCTTTTATATAAGAGGTTCTGTTTTTCTGAATTCTCACATAATTTGTTACTCTGACAAATTCAGAAAGTATATGATATCTCATTATGGTTTACATTTCCATTTCCCTAATGTCTAACAATATTGAATCTCTGTGTGCTTTTTTTTAAAAAAAATTGAAGTGTAGCTGATTTACAATAGTATATTAGTTTTAGGTGTACAACACAGTGATTGAGTATTTTTATAGGCTATACTCAATCATGTGCTTATTTGATATCAGTATGTTCTTTTTGCTGAAGTATACTGATGTCTTTTGCTCATAATCTGATTGCATTGTTTGCTTTTTTACTGTTAATTTTTAGAGTTCTTTATTCATTCTAGATCTGAGTCATTGGACAAATAAGTGGTTTGCAAATAATTTCCCCAGTCTTAGTTTGCCTTTTCATCCTTGTAATGAAGTCTTTTTCAAAGTATAGGTTTTTAATTTTGTTGAAGTCCAGTATATCAAGCTATTTCATGTATTATGAAAATTGAAAGGGAAAGTCACTCAGTTGTGCTTGACTCTTTGTAACCCCATGGACTGTCACCAGCCAGGCTCTTCCATCCATAGAATTCTCCAGTCAAGAATATTGGAGAGGGTGGCCATTTCTTTCTTCATGGCATCTTTCCAATCCAGGGACCGAAGCCTGGTTCTCCTGCAGTGCAGGCAAATTCTAAATCATCTGAGCCACGAGGGAAGTCTTTAATGCATTAGAAAAAATTTAATAAAGAGAAATTTCAATTAAATAGTTGGGAGAACAGAAGAGGGCATTGTCACATTCTGCAACAATCAGTTCAGTTCAGTACAGTTCAGTTCAGCAGTTCAGGTGTATCTGACTCTTTCCATGGACTGCAGTACACCAGGCCTTATGTCCATCACCAACTCCCAGAGCCTACTCGAACTCATGTCCATTGAGTCAGTGATGCCATCAGACCATCTTATCCTCTGTCATCCCCTTCTCCTCCTGCATTCAGTTTTTCCCAGCATCAGGATCTTTTCAACTGAGTCAGTTCTTCAGATCACGTGGCCAAAGTATTGCAGCTTCAGCTTCAACATCAGTCCTTAAAATGAATATTCAGGGCTGATTTCCCCTAGGATTGACTAGATGAATCACCTTGCAGTCCAAGGGACTCTCAAGAGTCTTCTCCAACACCACAATTCAAAAGCATCGATTCTTTGGCCCTCAGCTTTCTTTATAGTGCAACTCTTACATCCATATATGATTACTGGAAAAACCATAGCTTTGACTAGACAGACCTTTGTTGGCAAAGTAATAACTCTGCTTTTTATTATGCTGTCTAGGTTGGTCATAGGTTTTCTTCCAAGGAGCAAGCCTCTTTTAATTTCATGGCTGCAGTCACCATCTGCAGTGATTTTGGAGCCCCCCAAAAATAAAGTCTGACACTGTTTCCACTGTTTCCGTATCTATTTGCCATGAAGTGATGGGATTGGATCCCATGATCTTAGTCTTCTGAATGCTGAGTTTTAAGCCAACTTTTTCACTTTCCTCTTTCACTTTCATCAAGAGGCTCTTCAGTTCTTCTTTGCTTTCTGGCATAAGGGTGGTGTCATCCGAATATCTGAGGTTATTGATATTTCTCCTGGCAATCTTGATTCCAGCTTGTGCTTCATCCAGCCAGCATTTTGCATAATGTACTCTGCATAGAAGTTAAATAAGCAGGCTGACAATATACAGCCTTGACATACTCCTTTCACACTTTGGAACCAGTACAGTGTTCAATGCCCAGTTCCAACTGTTGCTTCCTGACCTGCATACAGGTTTCTCAAGAGGTAGGTCAGGTGGTCTGGTATTCCCATGTCTTGAAGAATTTTCCAGAGTTTGTTGTGATCCACACAGTTAAAGGATTTTGTGTAGTTAATAAATCAGATGTTTTTCTGGAGTTCTCTTGCTTTTTTGATGATCCAACAGATGTTGACAATTTGATTTCTGGTTCCTCTGTCTTTTGTAAATCTAGCTTGAACATCTGGAAGTTCTCATTTTACATCCTGTTGAAACTTTGCTTGGAGAATTTTGAGCATTACTTCGCTACTGTGTGAGATGAGTGCAATTGTGTGGTAGTTTGAACATTCTTTGGCATTGCCTTTCTTCAGGGTTAGAATTAAAACAGAACCTTAACAGCCCTGTGGCCACTGCTTAATTTTCCAAATTTGCTGGCATGTTGAGTGCAGCACTTTTACATCATCTTTTAGGGCATGAAGTAGCTCAGGTGGAATTCCATCACCTCACCTCCACTAGCTTTGTTCATAGTGATGGCTTCCTAAGGCCCACTTAACTTTGGACTTCAGGATGTCTGTTTCTAGGTGAGTGATCACACCATCTTGGTTATCTAGGTCATTAAGATCTTTTCTGTTTAGTTCTTCTGTGTATTTTTGCCACCTCTTCTTAATATCTTCTGCTTCTGTTTGGTCCATACAATTTCTGTCCTTTATTGTGCCCATCTCTGCATGAAGTGTTCCCTTGGTATCTCTAATTTTCTTGAAGAGATCTTTAGTCTTTCCCATTCTATTGTCTTCCTCTATTTCTTTGCATTATTCACTTAAAAAGGTTTATTGTCTCTCCTTGCTATTTTCTCGAACTCTGCATTCAGATGCGTATATCTTTCCTTTTCTCCTTTGCCTTTAGCTACTCTTCCTTTCTTAGCTATTTGTAAGGCCTCCGCAGACAACCATTTTGCATTTTTGTATTTGTTTTTTGGGGATGGTTTTGTACAATGGTCTGCCTCCTGTACAGCATCAAAACTTCTATTCATATTTCTTCAGGCACTCTGTCCATCAGATCTAATCCCTTGAATCTGTCACTTCCACTGTATAATCAGAAGGGATTTAACTTAGGTCATACCTGAATGGTCCAGTGGTTTTCCCTACTTTCTTCAATTTAAGTCTGAATTTGCAATAAGGATTTTATGCTCTGTGCCACAGTTAGCTCCAGGTCTTTTTTTTTTTTTTTTTTTTGCTGACTGTATAAGATGTGGGTCAACCCTTGGGCCTCAGGCCAAATAATAGAGAGGGAACACAGCCAGCCCATCAAGAGAAAATTGGATTAAACATTTACCCTGCATGGCCCTGCCCATCAAATCATAACTTAGTTTCTACAGTCATTATCTCCCATCTGGAAGCTTCCATACAGTCTTTTATCTTTATTCATCAGAGGGCAGAAAGAATGAAAACCACAATCACAGAAAACTAACCAAACTGATCACATGGACCACAGCCTTGTCTAACTCAGTGAAACTATGAGACATGTGGTGTAGGACCACCCAAGATGGATGGGTTATTGTGTAGAGTTCTGACAAAACATGGTCCACTGGAGAAGGGAATGGCAAACCACTTCAGTATTCTTGCCTTGAGAACCCCACGAATGGTGTGAAATGGCAAAAAGATAATGACACTGAAAGATGCACTCCCTAGGTTGGTATGTGCCCGATACACTACTGGAGAAGAGTGGAGAAGTAACTCCAGAAAGAAATAGGAGATGGAGCCAAAGCAAAAACAACACCCAGTTGTGGATGTGACTGGTGATGGAAGTACGATACTGAAAAGAATAATATTGCATAGGAACCTGGAACATTAGGTCCATGAATCAAGGTAAATTGAAAGTGGCCAAACAGGAGATGGCAATGATGAACACCGGAGAGTTTAGGAATCAGTGAAGTAAAATGGACTGGAATGGGCAAATTTAACTCAGATAACCATTATATCTACCACTGCGGACAAGAGTCTCTTAGAAGAAATGGAGTAGCCCTCATAGTCAACAAAAGAGTCCAAAATATAGTACTTTGGTGCAATCTCAAAAATGACAGAATGATCTCTGTTCATATCCAAGGCAAACCATTTACTATCACAGTAATCCAAGTCTATGCTTTTATCACTAATGCTGAAGAAGCTGAAGTTGAACAGTAATATGATGACCTACAAGATCTTCTAGAACTAATACCAAAAAAGATGTCCTTTTCATCATAGGGGACTGGAATGCAAAAAATAGGAAGTCAAGACATACCTGGAGTAACAGGCAAGTTTGGCCTTGAAGTATAAAATGAAACAGGGCAAAGGCTAACAGTTTTGCCAAGAGAACAAAACACATAGCAAGCACCCTCTTCCAACAGCACAAGATGACTCTACACATGGACATCACCAGGTAGTTCACACTGAAATCAGATTGATTATATTCTTTGCAGCCAAAGATGGAGAAGCTTTATACAGTCTGTGACAATAGACAAGCTGAACAGGAAGAATACAGACTCTTCTTTCCTGGCAAGTTTTCAGCCAATGAAAAGCCATGAATGTTTTGTTTACTATAGCTTTCTTAATTTTCTTTTCCTTTTTATAAGAGTATTCTTTTCTTGCCATGCAGGAACTTACATGTGAACTTTCATGTTTGCAGATCCCAAATTGCAATTCTCTGCTAATCCCAAATAAACCCATTTTTTTTGCCTTGGCAGTCTGTTTATGTCAAGTGAACATTTTTGTGACACATTGGGGATCAGAGAAGATCCTCAAAGCCTTCAGGGCTGGTGAGCACACAAGTGCTTGCACTCAGCATTTCTCAATCAGCTGCTTCACCTCCTGTGAAGTCCTTGTATTAGCAGCTCCTAACATAAGTCTTGGACATTTTAATAACCTTAACCTAGCTACTCTTATCCCCTTCATCATGGATAAAGTCTCTCAAGACTGCTTAACACTGACGAATGACCTCCTGACTATTCATAATGATCTGCAGGAAATTCACTTGAGAAATGGTGACTTCTCATGTTTCACTGATGGTTCTTTTTTTAAAAGGAAACAATAGCAAATATTGTTCAGGATATGCTATTGGAGCTCCTTTTGATGTTGTTAAGGCAGAATCTTTACTGTGGCTATTTTAGCCCAACAGACTGAATTATATGCAATTACACAGGCCTGTGCTTTAGCCAAGGACAGAACTGCCAATATTTATCCTAATAGCAGATATGGTTTTGGGGTAACATGACTTTGGAATGTTGTGAAAGCAGTATGACTACCTTAATTCCAGTAGAAATAAAATTTAAAAAATGGCTCCTATGTCCAAGAATTGCTGGATGCAATATTTTTATCTGCTGCTTTAGCTATTATTAAGCTTCTATGGCATTTTAAACTTGACTCTCGGAAGCTAAGGGTTATTACTTTGCTGACATTTCCACAAGGAATGCTGCCCTTAAAAAGGCCCACAGTGGCCAAAATTCTGTTGTGGTTCAAAGGGATAATTCTCCAAATAATAATTTAGAAAAATCAGCAGGAGAACCCCAACAATTGGCCTCAGAAAAGGAAAACAAGATTGGAAATTGAACAATTGTAGCTTGGCTAAAAAGAAAAAGCTCTGGTTTGGATCAAATAACAACTACTACTATGAGAGACTCAAAAGTTCCCACTTATCACTGTACATGTATAAACCCAATTTCTCTATATAAAAGCATTCTCCTTGCCTTGCCCTGTGGGTATTTCCATGGTTGCAGACCATAGACTGCAGTTCTCTGCTGGTCCCAAATCAATCTATCTTGCTGGAGAAATTATCTGGCAGTTTATTCATCTCAGGTTAACAATATCATGCTTTTGTTGTTATGCCTAAGAATGCTTCACTTAGTTCTGTGTCATAATGAGTTTATCCTATCTTTATAGCTGAAAGTTTTAGAGTATTTTGTTTTATACTTAAACTTATGTGCATATATATATATATATATATATATATATTTCCTATAGGAAATCAACCTGAATATTCATTGGAAGGACTGATGCTGAAGCTGAAGCTTCAACACTTTGGCTACCTGATGCAAAGAGCCAACTCATTGGAAAAGACTCTGCTGCTGGAAAGACTGAGGACAGGAAGAGAAAGGGGCAACAGAGGATGAGATGGTTGGATGTATTTCCTATAGGAAGTCAACCTGAATATTCATTGGAAGGACTGATGCTGAAGCTGAAGCTTCAACATTTTGGCCACCTGATGCAAAGAGCCAACTCATTGGAAAAGACTCTGATGCTGGAAGGACTAAGGACAGGAAGAGAAGGGGTGACAGAGGATGAGATGGTTGGATGGCATCATTGACTCAATGGACATGAATTTGAATAACCTCTGGGAGATAGTGAAGGACAGGGAAGCCTGGTATGCTTCAGTCCATGGGGTTGCAAAGAGTCAGACACAACTGTGTGACTAAACAACACTAACAAACATATATTCACACACATGCACACACATCTACCCACCCATACACATATCCCAGAATCTTACTCAGTCCTGAAAAAAGAGGAAATTTTCCAATTTCATCAACATAGATGGACCTTAAGGGCATAAATAAGTCAAACAGAGAAAGAAAAATATAGTTTGATCTCACTTATATGCAGAATCAAGCAAGCTGAACTCATAGAAATAGAAAACTGAACAATGACTGTCAAGGACTAGGGGAAAGAGAAAATAGGGAGATGCCAATCAAAGGGTACAAACCTCCAATTATAAAAGAAATAGTAAGTCCCAGAGATCTAATATATAGCTTGGTGAGTATAGTTAACAGTACTGTATTATAGACTTGCAAGTTGATATGACAGTAAATTCTAAGCACTCTAACTCTCATTGCTATTGCTAAGTCACTTCAGTCATGTCTGGCTCCGTGCAACCCCATAGACGGCAGCCCACCAGGCTCCCCCGTCCCTGGGATCCTCCAGGCAAGAACACTGGAGTGGGTTGCCATTTTCTTCTCCAATGCATGAAAGTGAAAAGTGAAAGTGAAGTCACTCAGTCATGTCTGAATTAAT
Organism: Ovis aries; assembly: GCF_016772045.2. Taxonomy (NCBI): domain Eukaryota; kingdom Metazoa; phylum Chordata; class Mammalia; order Artiodactyla; family Bovidae; genus Ovis; species Ovis aries. Next base: position 66,767,947 of record NC_056062.1, on the reverse strand, counting down.
AACAACAAAATGGTAATTATGTGACATGAAGGATGAATATTCTTTATGGCGTATTTTAACCATTTAATTGTTAAAGTGTGCATGGTCAATTAGGTTTTGTTTGGTAATGTAAGGCCCTTCTGACCACCTCTTAGCAGCTATATAACTTTTACCTTGTAACTAAGATATTTGTATAACAATTAAAAACTGAAATATTGGCAAAGATGAGACAATATTTGTGATGCCAATACATTCAGCTGATTAATAAAATGTATGATTTTTATCCAGATGTTTCAATTCTATAATGTTATATGTCCCTCTGCTGCTGCTGCTCTTAAGTCACTTCAGTTGTGTCCAACTCTGTGTGACCCCATAGACGGCAGCCCACCAGGCTCCCCCATCCCTGGGATTCTCCAGGCAAGAACACTGGAGTGGGTTGCCATTTCCTTCTCCAATGCATGGAAGTGAAAAGTGACAGTGAAGGTGCTCAGTCGTGTCTGACTCTTAGCGACCCCATGGACTGCAGCCCACCAGGCTCCTCCGTCCATGGGATTTTCCAGGCAAGAGTACTGGAGTGGGGTGCCATCGCTTTCTCCAATATGTCCCTCTATGTCCCTCTAGGCTTCATTTTTGTTGCTATTGTTGTTTGTTTTTTAACTACTGCAATAGTATAAGAAGGACAGAGAAAAATTGAAAAATACAGTGATGAGAGAGTGTAAGAGGAAGAAAGAATCTAAGGCTATAGGAGAGGCTTTAAAAATTATAGCTCTAGAAGAGGTCAGGATAAGATACTGTAATATGGGCTTACAGGTCTTGATGAACATGAAGTGTAAGAAATTGAGATATGAAAAGAAAAACATAATTAAATATTAACTGCTTAATAAATAGAATGCTTGTGAAATTGTGAGAGTTATATTAAATTCCTGTTAAGGGAATTAAACTTTAAATATACATCCATATCATATAAAATTTTGAATCTGCAAGTAAATGTCTTAGCTTGATAAATTATTGTTAAAAGCAATTGTGTAAAATCCATGGTTTCACCATGTCACTTTAAAATTTTAAATGTTTCATGTATGAAATAAAGAATTACCCTTTTGAACTTGTTTCTATAATAATGAGATCTATTATTTTGTTCTTATCAGAGTACATAAATTGCATTGCAATTGTTTCCTTGTTATTATAAACTCTAATCTCAGATTCCTTCTCTGCTTATGAAGTATAAAATTGGATTTCCCAATATTAAAAAATAAACTTTATTGACCTTATATAGTGAATATTAATCACTCAAATGCAGCTCTTGGCATCCAAAATTTAGGCTCCAGTGAAGTGACTTACACTGTCATAGCGTTATTAATTAGTCCATTCACTCACTCATTATTCATCATGGCCCAAAGCAGTTTTGATCCTGGACTCTCTCATAGTTGAATAGTTTGGCTAATTGGGGCATGAACTAACCTCCTTAAAGTGTTTTGCATTTGTTTCTGAAGTAAGACAGTAGATTGGCTTATTACATTTTTTCCCCAGAGAGTCTCAAATCAAAGAGCAAGGCTACATCTGCTCGATTTATGCTTTTGTTCATGTTTTCTAAGCACTATTTAAAGCTCTGTTCTAAAGTTAGAGGAGATACCCTTTTTGTTTGAGCTTGTCTTTATGTGTCTAGTTTTTATTTTTCCCCCCATTTATCGAATGAAAGAATGGAATAGATGATATTTAAGTCTTCCTTGGTGGCTCAGATGGTAAAGAATCTGCCTGTGATTGGGGAGACCTGGGTTTGATCTCTGGGATAGGAGAATTCCTTGGAGGAAGGGAAGGGCTACCCACTCCAGTAGTCTTGCCTGGAGAATTTTATAGACAGAAGAGTTTGGTGGGCTACAGTCCATGGGGTCACAAAGAGTCAGATATGACTAAGTGATTAACACTTAAGGTCTTTTTAACCTCCAATGCTTTATGATTTCGGCAATCTCAATATATCTACTGTTTTTATACAAATATATTAATCAATTTATGAACAAAAATAGAAAATTACATTCAGTGTTGTTATTAATGCTGTCAAGTCTTTCTATTTTACTCACAATAAAGTCTTAAACAACATGCATTAACAAATGGCAGAGTTACTTTCATCTTTCTTTTAGATTCCTTAAGCTTGTCCCTACTCTGAAACAGGCACTACTGAATAATCAATGTTCAAAATATAATCGGGAGGTGGAATTTTAAAAATTAAAAGAAACAAAGTCAACTATCAGTCAATAGTTATAAAATATCATGAACTGGTTTTTATCTACTGAATAGATTATTATCATTCCATAGAGAAGCATGATGGGGTTTACAACTGGACCATAAAGAATGAGAATAATTTAGTGAATTGAATGTTTTTTGTCTCTATCTGAGAACTGAGAAAGTTAAAGGAGAGTCTGAAAGTGGACAGTCTATGTTGATAATTATCACTGGGTCTGTTGGAAAAAGGTAAATATTTTCGTAAAAGGCAGTTTCCAATTATAGGTTTCCTATCTCCAAGAGCTGATAAAATCCAAGCTCTAAATCATTATAGCAACAACAACGGCAAAAACATAAAAAATATTGTTTGGAAGGAAGCTTACAAAGTCCAAAGATATATTAAAGAGTAATATAATTCCTGTCAGAGTCTGCCCTTTTTAGGGTCAATTATTTCCCAATTCCAACGTTTTCCCTTAAAGAACCATTAACCTGTGTTTTATAAGAAGAGGCAAATGAAGGAACATTATAACATGAAATGAAGTCTAAAATATCTTCATTGCCATGTTTGGCCTGAAACATTATCTCCCATTTTCTTCTAAGCTCTTAATGCATTTTTTTACATATAATTTATGAGGACTTATAATAGTCTAGGCTTCGCAGAAGTATTATTACTTAGTTTCCTTTTCATACCTGGCATCAACAGATTAGTAGAAGAATACTAGCAAACTACTAATGTTACATATAATCTAGGCCAGAGATTCTTAATCTTGGTTGTATTTTAGAATTACCTGAAGAGATTAAAAAATAAAATACTGATTTCAGCTATCTAACCAGACAAATTAAATCAGGAGCTTCTGGTGGGGTACTGATATTTCATGCATTTGTTGTTGTTCAGTTGCTAAGCCATGTCAGACTCTATGTGACCCCTGCATGGCAGCATAGGCTTCCCTGTCCTTCACAACCTCCAAAGTATACCACCTGGATTTAGAATGATTAAACTGGGATGAAAGTGCAAAGTATTCAAATGTCATTTAAATTATATTGGTAGTCTTTCCTGATGGACAGATACACAGATAAGCTGTAGTATAGTTTAATCTAGGAGTTATACTCTGATTTAAGTCTTAAAATGTATATGTGTAAAATACCTATTTCCCCAATTCCAAGATAAGCCACTCTAACAAGTTAATACTTGTAATTTACTTGTTGAAATATGTCTTTAAAACTTGTTGTTTTCTGATTAGTGAGCTAGAAATCACTAATTTTTATTGCACACAGAAGGGCAACCCTAGAAATAGGTGACTTATGAAATGGAATATTTTTATCAACTGTTTCTTCTCTGGTCCTATCTGTCACATTGCTCTCTCTAAAAAAATTTTTTAATTAGTTTATTTTTTATTGAAGGATAATTGCTTTACAGAACTTTGCTGTTTTCTGTCAAACCTCAACATGAATCAGCCATCAGTTCAGTTCAGTTCAGTCGCTCATAGTTGTACATATATCTCCTCCCTTTTGAAGCTCCCTCCCATCTCCCTCCGCATCTGATCCCTCTAGGTTGATATGGAGCCCCTGTTTGAGTTTCCTGAGCTGTACAGCAAATTCCCGTTGGCTATCTATTTTACATATGGTAATGTAAGTTTCCATGTTACTCTTTCCATACATCTCACCCTCTCCCTCCCCTCTCCCCATGTCCATAAGTCTATTCTCTATGAATGTTTGTCCATTGTCGCCATGTAAATAAATTTTTCATTACCATTTTTCTAGATTCTGTATCTATAAAAAAATAAAAAGTCACATTAAAAAAAAATACAGTCCTGAGCCTGATAGTAATTTCTGATTGATGTACAAAGTTGAATACAATGGTTAGAAAGTGTTTTGCAGGTTCAATAAAGGAAAAAAACACAGTCCCTGACTTCTGGAAATTGATCTCAGGCTCACATCTAGACCTCAGTGTTATTACAAATTTATCTGATGCTTACAGCTAAGCCACGTTATTCTCCTGTTGAAGATAAACAAGCTCACAAAGCATTTTCTTCAGGCAAGGTAAGAGTATTTTGTAACCCACAAAACATCAAACATCTTCTTTTCCCACTAAATGAGAAACCACTGTTTTTTTCTCAGTTACAACTATAATCTAGTTTTTCCTGCTTATAGACAAGAATAATTTAGCAAGACATGATAAGTTTTCTCCAGCCTTCTGACAACAATTAATCTAGAGGAAAACCCTGCTTCCTTAGATCCTCCAAAATTACCCAACCAAAGCCAAAAACCTTAAGTGTTCCCTGGAATGCTTGCTTACCAGAACACCCCAAGTTTCCCCATGGTGTGGGTTTTCCGTCATTGAGATGAGTAATAAACCCACCTTGTTTAAATGTTTCAGACATGCACCTGGTGGTCTTTGGCTGAAAATTACTGATAAATATCTTTCAGAGTGGATGGCTGGCTGACTACAGGCTGGCCCCAGCAGATGGCATCACTTGATAAACCCATTTATTTTAATTAAAATTTTTAATTGGAATAGAAGTGCTTCACAGTATTGTGTTAGCTTTCGCTGCACTACGTGAATCAGCTATATGTATACATGTATCCTTTTCCGCTTCAGCCACCTCTGGTACACACCTCCTCGAGCTCATCACAGACCTTGGAGAGGAGCTCCTTGTGCTCTACAGCAGCTATAAATAGAGAGCTAGTAAGAAGCGGCTATATAGCACAGCTCGGCGCTCTGTGATGACCTAGAGGGGAGGTATATGCGAGGTGGGCTTCCTTGGTGGCTTAGACATTAAAGAATCCACCAGCAATGTGGGAGACCTGGGTTCCATCCCTGGGTTGAGAAGATCCCCTGGAGGAGGGCATGGCAATCCACTCCAGTATTCTTGCTTGGAGAATTCCCATGGACAGAGGAGCCTGGTGGGTTATACTCCATGGGGTTGCAAAGAGTCTGACTGAGACTAAGCACAGCACAGTGTGTAAATACATTTTAATCTTGCAAATTCAGAGACCACAAAGTTGCTCACAAAAATAATTGACCTTATATCGGTTGCAGTCCCTGTCAATTGACAATACAGTGAATCCTAGAATGATCCCAAAGTACCTGAAACTCAAGTCCTCTGGCTAGATGCTCTTTTTTTTTTTTTTTTTTTTTTTTCAGCAAGCACGGTTCTATGGGGAGCTGAACTACAAAATTTTACCTAGATGTTTTGATAAAGCATGAAATAATACACAGTAGAAATGGGCATGGGAAAAACATGCTTAAAAGCATCAAGGAAAAATATAGTCTGATTATTAAATCTTTTGAATGGAGGACACTCTTCTTTGGACATTGCTTGAAAGAGAACTGTCACTATTTTATGTTGAGATTTCTACCTAACCTTGCTTTCCTTTCTGATTGGCATATTTTTCTTTAGACAGTAATGCACTGTCAGGCTAGTTCAAATATAACTAGCTTAGACACATGTATTTATCTTAGAAGATTTGCTCCTATCTTCTGAAAATCATTATGCATTGATTTATATATTAAATCTCAGCAGGAATATTATTTCTTTGAAGACACCTAATTTTAGCTATCTCTCCCTTTCATGCTCTATAGTTAAAAAGGATTTTATACATGTTATAACTTGGTGTAGTTTGAGTCTTTGATGTTTCTTTTACTAACCTGATATTTCACTAGACATTTGCAAAAATTTTCTCTTCTAGTCTAAGTGTCTAGTATGTCAAACTCTAAAATACACAACTGGTTCTTTCAGACTGTTCAATCAGGAAATATATTACTATGTGTGCACACAAAAATATGACATGTTTCTTATTTATCTTTCAATGTATGCAGACCTAATATCCGTTATTTTCTCTCTCTGGTCACCTTTTATTTTTATGTTCACATACAGTAACACTCCATCCTATACGACTGGAAAAATTTTTAATTATTTCAGTTTTCTCTAGGTGTGTTAATATGCCCTAGTTTATCACATTTCACTTTTACTTTATATTGTTCTATGAGACATCCTTCTGATTATACATAGCAATTTTGTTATAAGGTCTCTTTTTTTTTTCTTACAATAAAATTCTTCTTTACCAAGATAACTATATATAATCAAATTCAAAATATCTACATAATTTGGTTTAGCAAGTAAGAAGTAATTGCAATAGTGTATATACATGCACACACATATATATAGTAACTTCACTGATGATAGAAGAAATACATAGTAATGTCACATAACACTGACATGTTGTAAGAGATTTTCATACATTCCATCACATTAAATGCTTCTGAAAACTTTGAAAGGTATTTTTTTCATTTTATAATTAAGATAGCTAATTCTTTAAAAGATTGATTGATCAACCCAATTACAAAGTTACCATGAGACAAAAATTGGATTTTGAGTCAAATGAATTAAATTACTGATTTGTCATAATCAAAACAATTTTAATTAATTTAGAAGAGAATCACACATCTTAATAGGGCAATAGAGGAACAAAATACCAGTATAAATAAGTGCATAACAGAATACCCAACTAACAACAATTATCATTATCATTTGTTTAATGTATATGATACACAGAACACAGTGCTGTGTTTTACATTAGTTATCTTCTTTAATCCTAAAAAAAAATTGTAATCTATTTTATAGGTTAAGAAAGTAATATTTAAAGATCTTAAAGTAATTAAATGTCTACTATAATAAATTGTGGATTTGAAGTTTAACTAATTTTTTTCATTTTTCTTTTTTAAATTAATGAAGCATGATAACATATTTAAAGGAGACTTGGAAAATACAAAACAAAGTTATACATAGTCCCACCATATATCACAATATTTTAAGTAGATAAATTAAGATTTTTAGCTGGAATTTCAATATCAAACTCTCAAAAATTAACAGAATGAATATATAAAAAAGTAGAAGGACATGATGGGTTTCTCTGGTGGCTCAGATGGCAAAGAATCTGCCTGCAATGCAAGAGACCCAGGTTCAGTCTCTGGGTGGGAAGATTCACTGGAGAAGAAAATCGCAACCCACTCCCGTATTCTTGCCTGGAGAATACCGTGGACAGAGAAGCCTGGCAAGCTACATACACAGGAGGGTATGGTAGATCTGAAAAGCACTATGACCCTATTTAACACAATTAAGATTTATACAATTTTCACACAATGGTACAATACAGATTCTATTCAAATTCCTATAGACTATAAACCAGGAGACACTGGAACATATCCAGGGACATAAGACAAGATGCAAAAATTTCATTGTTTAAAGGTAATGAAATCATACAGAGTCCTTAACATTTCTAATTCACTAATTTGAGCACTAAACCACAGTGATTAATCCCTGTGATTCAGTGTGAGTAATGACTTAGACTTCACAAGGAGACAGGCAAATACACAATCAGTTTAGGCATAGCTGGTTAAAAGTAACAAGCACTGTACTGAGTACCTTAAATGCAGTATTTCAGCTAATTCTTATAATTCTCACATTCTGTACTATATAGAGATACTGTTCAGTTCAGTTCAGTTGCTCAGTCATGTCTGACTTTTTGCGACCCCATGAATTGCAACAGGCCAGGCCTCCCTGTCCATCACCATCTCCCAGAGTTCACTCAGACTCACTACCATTGAGTCAGTGATGCCATCCAGCCATCTCATCCTCAGTCGTCCCCTTCTCCTCCTGCCCCCAATCCCTCCCAGCATCAGAGTCTTTTCCAGTGAGTTAACACTTCACATGAGGTGGCCAAAGTACTGGAGCTTCAGCTTCAGCATCATTCCTTCCAAAGAATTCCCAGGGTTGATCTCCTTCAGAATGGACTGGTTGGATCTCCTTGCAGTCCAAGGGACTCTCAAGAGTCTTCTCCAACACCACAGTTCAAAAGCATCAGTTCTTCGGCACTCAGCCTTCTTCACAGTCCGACTCTCACATCCATACATGACCACAGGAAAAACCATAGCCTTAACTAGATGGACCTTAGTCGGCAAAGTAATGTCTCTGCTTTTGAATATACTATCTAGGTTGGTCATAACTTTTCTTCCAAGGAGTAAGCGTCTTTTAATTTCATGGCTGCGGTCACCATCTGCAGTGATTTTGGAGTCCAAAAAAATAAAGTCTGACACTTTAGTCCACTGGAGAAGGGAATGGCAAGCCACTTCAGTATTCCTGCCTTGAGAACCCCATGAACCGTATGAAAAGGCAAAATGACAGGAAACCAAAAGAGGAACTCCCCAGGTCATTAGGTGCCCAATATGCTACTGGAGATCAGTGGAGAAATAACTCCAGAAAGAATGAAGGGATGGAGCCAGAGCAAAAACAATACCCAGTTGTGGATGTGACTGGTGATAGAAGCAAGATCTGATGCTGTAAAGAGCAATATTGCAAAGGAACCTGGAATGTCAGGTCCATGAATCAAGGCAAATTGGAAGTGGTCAAACAAGAGATGCCAAGGGTGAATGTCGATATTCTAGCAATCAGTGAACTAAAATGGACTGGAATGGGTGAATTTAACTCAGATGACCATTATATCTACTACTGCAGGCAGGAATCCCTCAGAAGAAATAGAGTAGCCATCATGGTCAACAAAAGAGTCTGAAATGCAGTACTTGGATGCAATCTCAAAAACGACAGAATGATCTCCAAGGCAAACCATTCAATATCACAAGGATACTGTTAAAAGCACCATTTTACAGATGAACAAACTGTATATTGAGGAGCTTAAGTAAATTGGTCAGAATCACACATAGCATATGGAGGAATTTGTATGTGAACGCAGAAGTTTAGACTGGAAATTATCTAATCTGTATAACAAATATGCTAAATGACATATTAATTCAAATGACTTACATTAAAAGGATGATTAAAAGTGAAAAATATGTTTCAGATTTAATGAAATCACTATAATGGACAAACCCATTTACTTTGGTTTATATATTTATTGGTTAATCCAATATTAACTGAGTACCAACTACATGTCTGAATACTAACAGACCGATGCCAGTCTATTAGTCACTCAGTTGTGTCCAACTCTTTGCAACCCTACAGATTGTAGCCTGCCAGGTTCCTCTGTCCATGGAATTCTCCAGGCAAGATCTCTGGAATGGGTAGCCATCTCTTCTCCAAGAGATCTTCCTGACCCAGGAATCAGTGAAAAAAAAAAAGTTAAACCTCAAAGAATCCCATGTCTGAGATTCTTTACCATCTGAGCTATGAGGGAAGCCCTCCCAGACACTAAGCACAGGTATTAAAAGTGATTAAAATAAAGAGAGGCCAGATTTCTCTCCACATAGAACTAATATTTTACTCAGAGAAAACTGATAATAAAAAAACAAACAAAATGATTGTATAGGGTGAATAATAACAATAAATCAAAAAGACTAATTCACACAAAATTGCTAATAGTTTGGAAAGGGGAAAAAAGATGGAAATTAAAAAAAAATCTAGACATAGATCTTGAAAGGAATTTGTTGACTGACTAACTGTGGAGGTAAAAGGAAAGTAAGGTATATCAAGAATGATTTCCATTTGCATTGAGCAAATGAATGGATTATAGTTCCACTTAGTAATATGGAAGAATCTAGAAGAAAAACCAGTTTTAGGGGAATGAAAAATTAAACATTTTGAAGAGGTTACATTTTAGATAACATGTGTCAATGGTGGGATCAAGTAAATATTTGCGATAGGAGACTGGAGATCAAAAGAGAGGGCATTTTTGAAATATGATTTTTACAGTCATCAACATAAGACAGTTTATGTTTTATATCCTTTACATGGTTTCTCTAACTACATTATTTTTATATTTAGCTTTCATTTGGTAATCTTCTTTCCTAATTCTCCTTAGAGAACTTTCTTAAAAATTTGGTAGATGGAAAGACACTAGTCTAGGATTTTTATTTTCATTTTTAGCACTTAATTGCACTCTGGCTCCTAATCTAACCAATCAAAGACCAATTAGGATAACTTGGAGGAAAAAAAAAGGAAAAGGTTGAAAACAGGAAAACAAAAACAACACAAAATATCAGAGCTTGCAGATAAACTCTAGATTTTTCTTCCTTTGGGAACAGATATAGTAAAGACAATTTCCTTTGTTACAACATGTGGATCTAGGTCCAAGACCTACTCACATACATTTAGAAATTTTCTAGTTCCTCTCACTTTTATCTGTAATTTACATTTACAAATCAATAAAATGATGTCATTCTTTTGTCTGTCTTTGAATCAGTTGTTATCTGGAAATAATTGCTATTTAATCCATAAACTAATTCTCTTTCCATGTGAAGTACAAAGATCAATTCAGTTCTGTTCAGTCACTCAGTTGTGTCTATTTGTGACCCCATGGACTGCAGCACGCCAGGCCTCCCTGTCCATCACCAACTCCCGGAGTTTACTCAAACTCATGTCCATTGAGTTGGTGATGCCATCCAACCATCTCATCCTCTGTTGTCCCCTTCTCCTCCCACCTTCAATCTTCATCAGGGCCTTTTCAAATAAGTCAGTTTTTCGCATCAGCTGGCCAAAGTATTGGAGTTTCAGCTTCAGCATCAGTCCTTCCAATGAACACTCAGGACTGATCTCCTTTAGGATGGACTGGTTGGATCTCCTTGCAGTCCAAGGGATTCTCGAATCTTCCCCAACACCACAGTTCAAAAGCATCAATTCTTCAGTGCTCAGCTTCCTTTATAGTCCAACTCTCACATCCATACATGACTACTGGAAAAAACACAGTCTTGACTAGACAAAATTCAAAGATAGAGTAGGCTTAATATTTAAGGTAACTGAGAATGAATAAGACTGCCAGGTTAATACTATAGTCTTTTTGAGGCGACACTGATAAATTATCCTCTATGTGAAAATGTAAACTCAGTAATTCTGTTTTCCCTGCTAACATTTTGTTGAATACAAAGCATTCTTGAGTATTATTAGAGGTAAGTAAGCCTATGCACTGACCTACCTTATTAATCAAAATGTGTTAGTATACAAACAATAAATGCTGGAAAGGGTGTGGAGAAAAGGGAACCCTCTTACACTGTTGGTGGGAATGCAAACTAGTACAAGCAACTGTGGAGAACAGTGTGGAGATTCCTTAAAAAACTGGAAATAGAACTGCCACACAACCCAGCAGTGGGATTGCTGAGAAACTAGAATTGAAAGAGGAAACCAGAATTGAAAGAGACATGTGTACCCCAGTGTTCATCGAGCACTGTTTACAATAGCCATGATGTGGAAGCAACCTAGATGTCCATTGGCAACGAATGGATAAGAAAGCTGTGGTTCTAATGAGGTGGATGAAACTGGAGCCTATTATACAGAATGAAGTAAGTCAGAGAGAAAAACACCAATGCAGTATACTAACGCATATGTATGGAATTTAGAAAGATGGTAACAATGACCCTATATGAGAGACAGCAAAAGAGATACAGATGTATATAACAGTCTTTCTGACTCTATGGGAGCAGGCGAGGGTGAGATGATTTGAGAGAATAGCATTGAAACATGTATATTATCATATACGAAACAGATTGCCAGTCCAGGTTTGATTCATAAGACAGGGTGCTCAGGGCTGATGCATTGGAATGACCCTGAGGGATGGGATGGGGAGGGAGATAGGAGGGGGTTTCAGGATGGGGAATACATGTACACCCATGGCTGATTCATATCAATGTATGGTAAAAATCACTATAATATTGTAAAGTAATTAGCTTCCAATTAAAATAAATAAATAAATTATAAAAAATAAAATATTTAATTTGTTTTTTGAAATAAATGAATATGATACAGCAGTGAACATACCTCTGTAGCCTGAAAGTTATATGAATTAATTAAAATATTAAATAACTGGCTGTATATTCTTCTATTTTTTAAATATAAAATATATTTATTTAATAATCTGATACTATTTTTCAGAACTATTAATGTAAACTGACAAACAATTTTTTAAAAGACCACAGGCAATATAATTAAAAACTGGCTTAATATTGGCAAGTAATCAAACAGCATATATTTTATAAATATATATGCATGTATACATTATATATATGTATATATATATACATATATATATATAAAGAAAAAGGGAAATTTTTAAGCCAAATAAACTCTTTCTAAATATTCTGAAGTTCTGAAGGCCAATTTACTACTATGCTTTATGCTTCATCACAAATGGAACCAACAGATTGCTGCAGGAAATCAACTGAATAGAGAACTATTAAAAACTGGGAAATTGTTTTCTACAATTTTACTTAGCTCAGGTGTCTCTCTAATTATGAGATATCATGAACATTCACAGCATTCAATATCTTTCAATATTGTCTTTGAATGAGTTGAGACACTCATTACATATTATTAAGACAGGATGAAAGTGTTCTCAGTCACGTAACACTTTTAAATTACACTTATCTATGGGTTCATTATTTCATTATTGGGCACACTTTTATTTCCAAGCAGCGTATTAGCAGAAGAACACTCTTAAATATATGAAGAAATGAACTTCAATCATCATATATTAAAAAAAAAAAAGAACTCCCTGTCTCATTCATTCTAAGACAATTTAAAGACTCCAAAGTGGGGTTGCATGCTACTATTACTGTTGGCCAGACATAAGACCTACGATAGTTTTCTTTGTACATATGCTCACATTCAAGCTTGCAAAGAGTTGTCAGAGGCTGCTTGGAAGATAATCCTGGAGTTGGGAGATAATCCGGGAGATGAGAGAGAGTGGAGCATTATTTTAAGAAATGTATCATAAACTTTTTAATGATGATGAGATGCACTGAGAAACAAATTGAACTTCCATTATCTAAATTAAAATGAATTCTCAACATGAAGAAGATTTAGAAATATCTTAATTTATCTTTCTTTATACATATGTCCCAGTAAAATAAGTTTTGGCAAAGATGTGGAGAAAAGAGAATTGTGCACGGCTGGTGGTATGCAATTTGGCAAAGCTATTATGGAAAATGGTGTGGGGTTTCCTCAAAAAACTAGAAATAGAACCATCATATGATCCAGCAATCTCACTTCTTGGTATACATCTGAAGGATGTGAAAAATGCTATTTCAAATAGATATCTGGATTTCAATGTTTACTGTGGGTTTATTCACAATGGCTGAGACATGGACAGGATCTAAATGTCCATCAAGAGATGTGGATGAATAAAGAAGATGTGATATATAAACATAGAATATTATCCAGCCATAAAAAAGAAAAGCCTGCCATTGGTGTCAATATGGATGTAACTTTAGGGCATTAAGCTAAGTGAAAAAAGGTAGACAGAAAGACAAACACTGTATGACTTCACTCACATGTGAAATCTAAAAAAAGCCACACACAGAAGTGGAGAGTAGAGAGGTGGTTGCTAAAGGCTGTGGGGTAAGAGAAATGATGATGTTTGTCAAAATATACAAACTTCTAGTTATGAGATGAAAGAATTCTGGGGAATCTTATGTATAGCATGGTGACTACAGTCAACAACACTATACTGTATTCTTGAAATCTGCTAAGAGAGTCCATCTTAAACATTTTCACCACACACACACACACACACACACACACACACACACGGAAGTAAATGTGTGAAATGATGGGTGTGTTAACTGACCTTATAGTGGTAATCATCTCACAATATATAAATATGTAAGATCATCGCACTGTATACATTAAACTTAAAAAATATATATTAAATCAATCTCAGTAAAAGCAGAAAATAAGTCTTGAGAACTGTTTCAATAAGTATAAAATAAAAATTTTAAGTAACAAGAAAAAACTGTATTATTTTTAATTGGCAGTATTTTTTTTTATTTATTAGTGGTATACACAATAATGAGTTTGTGACTGATTGAGTCAATAAAACAATTAAATATGGAATTTGATTAGATAAAACTCATTCTCTTCTTCTGCCTTGTCCTTCAGCTGGCAGAACATATAGCCCTGTAATCTGGACCCTACAATGTTAGTTGAAGCATGCCAGAAAACTCTGTCAATAATTACTATTGCTTTGTTTTTCCATAGTTTCTCCATATCTGTTCCCTGTTTCAGTACTTTTAGTGTCCACATGTATTTTTAAATTTATTTTCCATAACTTATGATAAATTACTAATTGAATGAAAGAGATTAATTAAATTAAATTGAAAATTTTGCAGAATAGTTATATTTTCTGTCTTTGAGTAATCTATTTTCTCCCTCACAATTTGCTTGTATTTAATGATATTTTAAATATTCTTGGGGCCATTAGGATATGTGTCTGTTTTTAAGCCAGTACTATATAGTTTTGCTTACTGTAGCTTTTTGTAATTTTCCAATTCTTTTAATCTTTTTTAAGATTGCTTTGGCTGTTCTGGATCTTTTGTGGTTCCACATTAATTTTAAGATTGTGTATTCTATTTTGTGAAAAATATCATTGGGATTTGATGGGGATTGAACTTAATTGAATTTAATCTACAGACTGTTTTTGATGGTGAGGACTTTTTAACAATATTAATTATTGCAACCCATGAATGTGGAATGTCTTTCCATTTATTTATATCTATTGGCTCACAGACTCAGGAGTCCCCAGAGTAAAACCTGAAATGGGCCCACATATAAAGACTCCAGTATTCTTGGACTTCCCTGGTGGCTCAAATGGTAAAGAATCTGCCTGAACTGAAGAAGACCTGGGTTTGATCCCTGGGTCGGGAAGATCCCCTGGAGTGGGGCATGGCAACCCACTCCAGTATTTTTGCCTGGAGAATTCCCATGGAGGGGAGTCCATGAGGTTGGAAAGAGTTGGATACCACTGAGAGACTAAGCAAACAGGTAGAGAGGGCAAGATTTTTTGGGAGGTGAGGGTTGGTGGAGTCTTCATTGTTTTTTTACATAAAAAAATCAGGAGGACAAAGGCAAGCTATGTACTAATATTGTGAATTATTTTAGTTACAAGAGGGAAGTGAAGATTATGATACTAGTCTTATGAAAGGAAACACTAAGGCAGATATTATTGTTACTCATATTCCTATTATTGAATCTAGGTAGTCCAAAAGAAGTACTATCTATGGCTTTACTATTACTTTTTATAAGATTTTGAACTACTTCTTTATAGATTTAAGACTTTGTTCTGGAGTTATCTTTTTAGGCAACTATTTTTTTTTTTCTCAGACATATTCCAAAAAAGAAAACAAAAATAAAAACCACCAATTATCTATCTTGGTCAGGCCATACAAATCAAATTCTTATAAACATTTTCTCACACTTATATAAGATTTATTAGTGATTTCAAGCCTCTTTTAGCAAATAATGGATGCAAAGTTGCACATTTTAATTTGTTTGATGGATGATTTTTTTTCTTCTACTGGTGGCTTATGATAATTCATACATTAATTACTTCTCTGTCTTACTGCCTTAGGCATAGATGGGTTCAAGGAAATATCAGATTCTACTGTCTGCTTTAAATGATTTGGGACAGCAAATTTTTTTGAGGAATGTAAACATGATCACATTTTTACTTATGTGTTGGATAATTTGTTCAATACAGAGGTAACTTTACTGCAATTACAAATAAGACTTCAGAACTGATGCAGAGGGAAACTGTTAGAATTTTGTGTGCTACAATATGAAAAATACTGATTGAAATAATAAATTCCTTTGTCCCTATTAGTTAGATAGTGAATGAACTGTATAAATGTGCAAATATTTATATACTTACAAATGTTATTTTATACCCTTATTAATATTTCATTTTTTAGAATACAATAGGTCAAACTTCATGGTAGAGTCTAACTTGCTGATGATTTGTAAGGACCAGCATAACCTTATTAAACCTGAATACAATAGAATAAAAAGAGAAGTGAGAGGATAAGTAACCATTAGGAAAATGTTTTCTGTATAATATTCTCCAAAAGAGGGCAGTCTGTTTTAAACAATACTCTTTAACAACTGTAATACATTTTTAGAGTTCTGAGCAAGATAATGGTGTGAGCAGAGAAATCTAGTTCTTTATTTCTTCTTAACCTCTACCAGGAGAAATATCAATAACCTCAGATATGCAGATGACACCACTCTTATGGCAGAAAGTGAAGAGGAACTAAAAGCCTCTTGATGAAAGTGAAAGAGGAGAGTGAAAAAGTTGGCTTAAAGCTCAACATTCAGAAAATGAAGATCATGGCATCTGGTCCCATCACTTCATGGGAAATAGATGGGGAAACAGTGGAAACAGTGTCAGACTTTATTTTTTGGGGCTCCAAAATCACTGCAGATGGTGACTGCAGCCATGAAATTAAAAGACGCTTATCCTTGGAAGGAAAGTTATGACCAACCTAGATAGCATATTCAAAAGCAGAGATATTTCTTTGCCAACAAAGGTCTGTATAGTCGAGGCTATGGTTTTCCAGTGGTCACATATAGATGTGCGAGTTGGACTGTGAAGAAAGCTGAGCGCCAAAGAATTGATGCTTTTGAACTGTGGTGTTGGAGAAGACTCTGGAGAGTCCCTTGGACTGCAAGGAGATCCACCCTGTCTATTCTAGAGGAGATCAGCCCTGGGTGTTCCTTGGAAGGAATGATGCTGAAGCTGAAACTCCAATACTTTGGCCACCTCATGAGAAGAGTTGACTCACTGGAAAAGACTCTGATGCTGGGAGGGATTGGGGGCAGGAGGAGAAGGGGGCAACCGAGGATGAGATGGCTGGATGGCATCACCAACTCGATTGACATGAGTTTGAGTGAACTCCGGGAGTTGGTGATGGACAGGGAGGCCTGGCGTGCTGCAATTCATGCAGTCGCAAAGAGTCGGTCATGACTGGGCCACTGAACTGAACTGAAATGACTGAACTTCTACTGAAACTGGAGAAATCGTTAAGGGCTTACCTATATTTACGCCAGAAAGAAAGGCTCTAAAATTTCCATAATTGTGAGATTACAAGAAATTTCCATTAATAGTTGGTGCATTAAAAATGATATTGAATAACTTAAAAACCTGTGCTAAATGACCCCCCGGTATTCTCCTTTGCTTCTCTGATGGCTCAGTGGTAAAGAATCCGCCTGTCAATACCTGCCAGTGCAGGGGAGGAGGGTTTGATCCCTCTGTTAGCCAGATCCCCAGGAGAAGGAAATGGCAACCCACCCAGTATTTTTGCCTGGAAAATCCCAAGGACAGAGGAGCCTGTCAGGCTACAGTACATGGGGTCCCAAAGAGTCAGACATGACTTAGCAACTAAACAACAACAATCTTCCTTCAGATAAATCCATCAAGAGAGTGATGTATTTTGATATTGAATGAAGGGAATGTCTGCAGACACACATTAACATTTCTTAGAGGCCTCCTTCTCTAGAGGACATTTCATTTGCAAGAGATTATTTCTTAGAAGTCAGTTTATTCCCTCTAACAGCATTGAAGACCCTCATAATGGCTCCCTACATCTCCATCTTCCTTTCCATTCCAAGCAGTAGGATTCCAAGTACCTAAATTCTAAAAATTAAAGCTATCTTTCCATGTTCATTTGGTCACACATATTCAGACTTTTTAAAATTGAAATATACTTGGCATATAACATTGTTTAACTACAACAGCACTTAATAAGTTGACTAGTGTTTCTAAAACTTCATGTGCACTTAGGACCTCAGATTATGACCTAATTTAAAAACAGAATCTTTGTTAATCTCAAAATTAAGTCATACTGGATTAAGCTGTGCCCTAAATACAATGACTATTGTCATTCTAAGGGAAGGAAAGAATATCCGCAGAGGAGAATACCATGTGAAGATGAAGATGGAGATTGAATTGATGTGTCTATGTGTCAAGGAATACCAAAGACTGATGGGAGCAAAAACTGGGCAAAGCCAGAAAGAATTCTTCTCTAAAGCCTTCACAGGAGCATGATCTTTCTAACACTTTAGTTTCAGATTTCAAATCCCCCAAACTGTGAGAAAATTAATTTCTGTTGTTTGAAGCCACTCAGTTTGTGGTTACCTTTTTATAACAGACCCCAAATACCAATACAACAAATTATACCCAACTATGGTTTATTGACATTGACAAATGCGCACCAGCTCAACTACTGCTTCTATATTTTGCATTAATAAAACAATATGGGTCCAAAATACCTCCAAAAGGAGAGGGGTGTGTGTGTGTGTGTGTGTGTGTGTGTGTGTGTGTGAAAATTTGGAAAATTATCAAGCACTATAGAATTTAAAGAATCATTCATTCAACTTAAAAAAGAAACAGGTTTTTATATTTGCAAGAGACTAAAAATTATTTCACTACAATCTTTCCAAAATGTACTGTAAACATAAAATTTTATAACAAAAATAAATATTTGGGTTTCAGTAAGATAAACAGATAGAATAATATAAAATCTCAACAACACACATAATACTAATAGCATACAATATAATAAAGTTGAGGTACAAGAAGTGAACTGCTTGGAAAAATTTACATAATTAACTAGTGACAGTGCTCACTTATTTCACTGGTTTGACAATAAATATGCTGTGAGTATTTTAGCTGTAATAAATATGCTATAAAGTATTTTCAATTTAATATATGCTCATTTCTATAACTTTCCTTGCAGGTGAATATTCATGAAACTGTGCCAGATGCAAATAATACATCTTTAAATATACATTTTAGTTAAGTTGCTTGAAGTTTTTAAAAATTGTAAGAATGTTTATGATTCACTAGGCTTCTAATAGAGTGTGTGGAACAATTAAATGATATATAACACATAATGATATAAACACAAAAGTGTTCAAATGGTACTGATTCCTGATTACTAATTAAAGTGTGCTCCTGATTTAATACTTTACGTGAACATCTTACAAGAATGTTCAATTATTAGCATAAACTGAAAAGGAAATTTATTTCATCATGCAAATTTAAACTACAAAAACTTTTAAAAGTTAGACCTAAAATAATATTTATTTTCTTAAAGTGTATTTTGTACTATGGAGAGACACATATATATAATACGTGGTGATATACATACATTTGATGAAAAAAATAAGTCTAAGCCATGACAGCACATGCCTTTGTTCTTATCTTACAAATGCTTTAAAAATGATTAAACTATTTTCTAATCCTGAGAATTGTTTTTTAACTTTAATTTTATTGCGGTATAGCTGATTTACAATGATGTGTAGGTTTCAGGTGTTCAGCAAGGTGATACAGTTATACATACAAATATATTCATCATTTTTTAGATTCTTCTCTCATACAGGCTATCCCAGAATATTGAGTAGAGTTCCTTGTGGTTTACAGTAGGTCTTTGTGAGTTTCATGAGGATAATTTCCTTATAATTTGGATTAAAAATCCCATTTTATTTTGCTTAGTAAAAGCACTACAGCACTTGAAAAATTACTTCTTTTAGTAAAGTTTATCAACTAGACTTATGAGCCTTTCAAAGAAGACCTTAATGCTGTATAGATTTAGAAACATTTAAGGAATGATGTAATAGTAATAATGTATTGAATAAGATAATCATTTTAATGTCTGCCAACAATATAAACAGATTATGTCATTATGTTTAAAAACTCTAAAATTCTATGAATAAATAATATCTACCTTCTTAGTGTTCATATAATTATTACTGTTCCAATATTTTTTTGATTTTTCTTCTAAAGTAAATTTTTGAAAATATTAATAAGTAGTGACTTCAAAATATAGGATAAGTATAACTTCTTTTTTATTTAGTGTACAAATTCATAATTATTGATTTACTCATGTTTCAAAGTTTCAGATAAATATATTTTTAGAGTCTTAATTTTGTGACATGTTTATTGAATTCAGGAAATTTGTTTTGAATAGTTGCAAATAGTAAAAATGGTTAAAATCTCATTTTAATTTATTTTTTCCATTGGGTCAATTTTATTTAAATATCAATTACAGGATCTAGCTATGAAATTGAGCATGCAGTCCAACAAGTACATGATCATTTGTTTTGATCAACATATATTTTGTTATTCATTATGAATCTTTTATTAAAAAAGACAAAGTATATGTAACCAAAAGCAAGATTATTCTTGACCTTCAAGGATCACCAACTTAATTTGAAGAAATTACCCTTTAGTGACCTTTAGACGAACAGAAATATTTTTTAATACTGAATTTCTCAGACACAGAAGCAAGAGTGAAAATAAGAAAGCAAAATTACAGTCTATTTAAATGAATTAAATGGGAAGTACAATTTAACATATATTATCTTAACTAGATTTAAAATTTTTTAAATAAAAATTAAGTGACTCTATTTAGCAAAAAGCAAACTCTTTAAGGGAAATATCTAAATATGAATAAGTAGTTGGCACACCTACACTAAAAAGACAGATATTCATTGTCTATACTGCACATGTTGGTAATCTATTTATAGATTTATTTTTTCCTTTGATTCTCATGTTCCCTTGGAAGTCAATAAAATCATTAATCCCCATCCTAATGATAAAGTAGGAATAAACTGCTTCAAAAAATTGTGCTCTTGCAAAAATGTGCACAGTTGTGCCCTACCCTGGCAACCCTATGAAATTTAACCCATCAGGCTTCTCTATCCATGGGATTTTCCAGGCAAGAATACTGGAGTGGGTTGCTGTTTCCTTCTCCAGGGGATCTGCTGGACCCAAGGATCAAACCCAAGTTTCCTGCATTGGCAGGTGAATTACCAGTGAGCCACCTGGGAAGACCAAATTGTGCAGCTATAGAAATGCTTTAATATTTTAGGGAGAACAATGGTTTCTGATACTTAATGCTATTTTTAACAGAAAATTTATCAATAATCTATTTTGCTTATGTTACTTTTCTTATGATTAGCATGTATATTTCGAGTGTGGTCCAAGTGTGAATTTCATTTTATCAAAGCTGGAAAAGTAACGTTGTAATCATTAAGAGTTAAACATTTATCAAGAATAAATAGAGACTGGAGGAGTTTTTACTGAGCTTTGTAGATTGTATGAAAGTTTGACATTACTCACATTACCAAAAAAAAAAAGAAAGAAAAACTACAGGTCAAATATTGCATCAACCCATAAATTCAGGATGTATAAGAATAAGCTGGAAAAGAGTTCTGTAATTCAATATAAAATGTTGTGATATTTTCAAATTGTAGAAAATGATCTCTGACAGAAACTGTTTGACAAATTGTGATGAGATGAGCATGTCCTGCTGGTCACACTGCCTTTTGAAGCCTCTGCTATCATTCCAGACAGTGCATTTGCAGTACTGCCTCTTTACCTTTCAGTCTGCAAATTCAATCCCTTTAATAAAACGGAATAACCTTTTATCTCTCAGAGTACTTCTTATCATTCCCTTCAGATTTCCCACCAATTGTGAGTCTACATTGGGAAATTAGAACCTTGTCTGTTTTCTCAGTATTGATGAGTCAATTGCCTTATAATGACTTCTAAAATGCCATTTTCAAGAAGTTATTTACTATTCAAAACAATTGAGTGGCACTTTGGGAGGTGTTTGGCAAAAGCAGCAAGAAAATACAGCCAAAATCTAAATGAAATAATCTTCGCTTTTATCTATACTTGAAATTCAAGTATAGATAATGTGCAAAATTATTTGCACTTTTATAGATATTTTTCCATAATCTCTTCATTCATTTTAAAAAATACCAAGAAGACAATGTTAGAATTATGTGACCAAGATTTTAAACCAGCATTGATATAAGTAGTTCCATTCTGAATACGACTGAAATAAAAAAAATTATAAAGATTCAGCAGAGAAATACACTGAGATATCTTAATAATTCATAAAACAAATGAAGAAGCAAGCAAAAAGAACAATAAATAATCCTTAAGGTGTAGGGGAAGGGATCAATATTCAGAGTTGTGACAGTCTATTATGCAATGGGTCCATTTCTGAAATCAGTTTTCCACACTTCAATGATCATAACATAATTACCTGGGTACAATATATACCTGATATTTTCATCACACCTAATCTTTTCTGTCACTACTCTTTCTTAAAATAGTAAACAAAAATTAATTATGTCTACTATTATTTTTTTGTTTCATGTTTACTGGATCCAAGATATATACTAAACACTGTATAACTAGACCAAATATCTGCTTTTGGACTTAAAATATGCAAATAGAAAACAAAATATAGAAAATCAGAGTAATGTACTGCACGAGAGAGAGAGATGTGAAACAAACAATGCATTCTGATTGGTTTGTTTCTCTTGTTTTGGGAGCAGATTGTGATACTTTCCAGAAAAGACAATAATAGGAAGGTAATGATTATCTTCGTGGAGCAAAAAAAAAATAAGTTATTTCATAGCATATTTAGGAAATTGCTTATACTAGAAGAAGAAAGTAAGTGGATGTTAAAGCAATGTGTATGAAATGAAGGTAACCAGTAACTATGTGTGATAATAGATAAAGAGTAAAGCAGAGTTTGGCAATCTTGAATTTGAAACCTAGTGTTTCTGTGTACTAACAATTTTGATTATATAAAAATTTTAATGCTTGACTTTCTTTTTAACCAATGAGAATTCATTTTTTGAGTAAGACCCCAATGATATATTTGTCCTGTTAGATCAGACAACATGAGGATATCTACATCAATAAATATTTTGTATGAAAAAATGAAATCAGTATACCATAATTTTCCCAACTTGTAAATTTCTCCCAATGTGAAAACAAATATATCAATTTCAATTTTGCCTTGCTTTTATCTTCAGTTCACTTTGCCAACAGGAAGCCATTATCCTACAATACAAACTAGAAAACTAGCAATCTTTCTTTTTAATTTTTCTTTGCCCTGTCAGAAGTTCATAAATAAAATACTACATTTCTTGAGCTAGGGTAAATTCTTCACAAATAAACACGACCAGAAGGCAAAATATAAAACAATTGCTAAAGGAAATGAGCCGCTTCTATATATCAAGAATCAATTTAATATTTTCTTAACTCATTTTGGAAACACTCTTTTTTAGAAAGGCAATAATAAAAGAATCATTGTCTTGGGCTGCCATCATAATATCTTTTGTGTCAGCAGAAATTGCCATCACCTAAAGTGTCGAACTGCCAAAAATTTTCAGCTTTGCATATGAGCAGAATTAATCTTGGGAAGTGATAGGAAAAATGTAAGATTACATTTTGAGGATAACTATTTGTGTCTACACTTATACCTTTTGCAATATGAAGTACTTTATGGCTCTAAATTTTAATGAATAAATATATATAGAATGATTATTTTAACAATATTAAATAACCATAACTTATACAGAGATTATATGAAAATATAAATGATATTCTTTTTTAGAATAGCCTAATTATTTAAGAATACTCCAAAACTTCCTCTAGTACATAATCAAATCTTGATTTGCCCAAAATTTAATATTTACTTTCATAAAGAGTTGAACCTCTAATGCTTATATTCTATTTTAAACCATTCTTCAATTTAAGGTTGTTATTCACCTAACTTCAGTTCATTAGAGGTTTTAAAAATTTGTGTTTGCTTGTCTTCACCAAATAATAACTCATGATTAAAACCTATATATTATTCAGATATGAAATGAGTGAATTATCAAGTATAAACACTGATAAATGAATAGATTAAATATTAACTGAAGTGAAATCAATATTAATGAAAATGTAAGTCTTATATTAATCATCAGCTCAGTTCAGTTCAGTTCAGTCGCTCAGTCGTGTCCGACTCTTTGTGACCCCATGAATCGCAGCACGCCCGGCCTCCCTGTCCATCACCATCTCCCGGAGTTCACTCAGACTCATGTCCATTGAGTCCGTGATGCCATCCAGCCATCCCATCCTCGGTCGTCCCCTTCTCCTCCTGCCCCCAATCCCTCCCAGCATCAGAGTCTTTTCCAATGAGTCAACTCTTCGCATGAGGTGGCCACAGTACTGGAGTTTCAGCTTCAGCATCATTCCTTCCAAAGAAATCCCAGGTTTGATCTCCTTCAGAATGGACTGGTTGGATCTCCTTGCAGTCCAAGGGACTCTCAAGAGTCTTCTCCAACACCACAGTTCAAAAGCATCAATTCTTCAGTGCTCAGCCTTTTTCACTATCCAACTCTCACATCCATACATGACCACAGGAAAAACCATAATTGCCATCATTTTATTCTTCAGTTATATTGAGAAATTTTATTATTTAGAGATCATACTTGCATTCCTAAATCTGAAGAGAAAAGGAGGAACAGGAATAACAATTATTGACTATTATTAAATCATATAACATTTTCAATTATCATTAAATGAAAAAAATTAGTATCACTTGTTACACTTCCTATACTTTAACATATTCATTGTAAACATTGAGAGAAATGAAATAAGTACACTATGTGTATATTGTCATTATTGTTTGTTCTGATTTAGTTTTTCAGTGAATCAGTTATATCATTAGGTTGTGAATACTGAATAACTGCAGTGTAAGCAGAAACTACTACAATTTTCAAAATTGAATTTGGCTTCTTAGGTTGATGTTATACAGCTAACAAATGTCAGAATCAGGATTTGAAGTGAAGTCTATGAGAACAGGTATCTTTAAATCCTCTAACATCTATATATTTTTTCCCTCCTGATAGTATAGGATCTTTGAATCTTTATTTCTGTATCTTAAAAAAGTGAAGATAGCAATGAATTAAAATAGGAGAGAGCATGCTCTCTGTATTCGTGACTGGCTCTATCACTTGGCACACAGTTTCTGGAAAATCAGAAAATCAAATGTGCTCCAACTACTTAAAATAGTGTTTAGACCTCAACATGACGTCACTCACCTCCTTCAGGTTTTGCTTAAATGTCACTTTTTGATTGAGTTTAAAGAAGGGAGAAGCAGAAATCAAAAATGAACAAATGTATTTTCTTATACATTTCTACCAAGTAAACGTCATATGAAATTTTTAAGCTAGTTGTTTCTGAAGTTCGTCTTAGAAAGCTTAAAGTGTTTCTTGGGACGAGGCAGTCTGAAGATCCAACTATTTTTTGTAGAAATATTAAGACAATATTTGACTTTAATGTGATGAAGCTATTACTCTGACAGTTTGTGGAAGATGTGTACTCTTCAGGGCTTCCTTTGTTAGAATTTTCTAAGGTAGCAATTTTAGGATATAAATGTATACATTTTCAGATATTAATGTATGTATTACCCAGTACTTCTGATGTACTCTTAATAGCAATCTTCACTTGTATGTGTTATAATTCCGTAATCTCATTTTTATCCAGAATATCGATACTTTGATTCATCACAGTTTTCCTCTAATCCATGTGGAAGTTGTTATTGTTGCTCAGTCGTGTCTGACTCTTTGAGAGCTCATGGACTGTAGCATGCAGGGCTCCCTTGTCCTCCACTGTCTCCTGGAGTTTGCACAGATTCACGTTCATTGATTCAGTGGTGTTATATAATCATTTCATCCTCTGCCTCCCCCTTTTCCTTTTGCCCTCAATCTTTCACAGAAACAGGGTATTTTCCCATGTCAGCTCATCACATCAAGTGGTCAAAGTATTGATGCAAAGCTTCAGCTTCAGCATCAGTCCTTCCAATGAATATTCAGTGTTGATTTCCTTTAGGATTGACTGGTGTGATCTCCTTGCAGTCCAGGGGACTCTCAGGAGTTTTCTACAGCACTGCAATTCAAAAACATCAATTCTTCAGTGCTTCTTTATGGTCCAACTCTCACATCCTAAAATGACTGCTGGGAAAATAATAGCTCTGACTACACAGACCTTTTGTCAGCAAAGGGATGTCTCTGATAGCTTTCCTTCCAAGGAGCAAGTGTCTTTTGATTTCATGGCTGCAGTCACTGTCCACAGTGATTTTGAAGCACAAGAAAATAAAATCTGTCACTGATTGCACTTCCCCCTTCTTTTGCCATGAAGTTATGGGAGCAGTTGCCATGATCTTAGTTTTTTCATATTTTGTTTCAAGCCAGCTTTTCACTGTCCTCATTCACCTTCATCAAGAGGCTCTTTAGTTCCTCTACACTTTTCTCAGATTTTTCAGAGTAAAATTTAGATCCATCAAAGCAGAAGTACCATTTTAAGTATCAGTTGTGAACTGGGCGATGATATCTATTGCTTCTGACATAAAAGCTTGGTTAATTTGCATCTACAAGAGATCCAATTTTTATTGACTGTGCTCTTCAGACCACCTTGATGGAAAGTGTGATATCATAATCATTATTTTGAGACAAAGAAAATAAAAAAATAAAAATTCTAACCAATGGCAACTACATAGTAGAAGAGAATATATACTTTCTTCTTCATATACAAATATATTCAATTTAGCAACCAGTTTCACATAAGAGGGAGGTGACTGAGATTTGGGGACCAGTATGTGTCTTATAGTCAAAATGAAGATAGATGGTTCCATAACCAATCTATGATATATGTGTATATATATGTATATACACACATACATATTATGCATTATACATATGTTTATGCATGTATAGTATATGCATATTATATATTAACATATCATACATATTATATATAGATGTATTTCTGGGTTTCTGTTTTAAAGATACTACTTTAAAACTTCAGTTGATAAATCATTAAATATTTTGGAATTTTATTAAATATCATACATTAGGTAAATTGTTTGATAATTTGAAAGTTTATTATATGGTAGTCAAAGGTGATCAAATTACTGCTGCCTGCTGTCAAGTCATTTCAGTCGTGTCCGACTCTGTGCTACCCCATAGACAGCAGCCCACCAGGCTACCCCGTCCCTGGAATTCTCTAGGCAAGAATATTGGAGTGGGTTGCCATTGCCTTCTCTGATCAAATTACTTAGGTGGGTTTATTATATTTATCCCACATTTTTACTAATAGTTGATATTGCTTAGTAATATTTGAGCAGCAGTAAGTTTAATGAATTTATTATTAATATTAATAATCATATGGTAGATGACTAAAATTGTTTACTTCTTTCATCTCAACTATGCCTTGATATGTAATGATACAAATTATAAATCTTTATTAACAAAGGATTTTATATTCTATAGTATGTTATATTAGTGATAATATATTTACTCTTTAAAAGAGCCTATCTTATGTTCTACAACATTTCAATAAGTAGTCTTAGACTATTTATGTTTTTATATATTTTCACTACTTGGTTTTAATTTAAGCAGGAGCTTTTTGACACTATCTGTATAAATAAGAAAATAGCTACTTTTAAAACATTAAGATATCCTAGCTTATTCATTGTATGAATAATGACATACTTCTTAAATTTGGAGAAGGCAATGGCAACCCATTCCAGTACTCTTGCCTGGAGAATCCCAGGGATCGCAGAGCCTGGTGGGCTGCTGTCTATGGGGTCGCACAGAGTCAGACATGACTGAAGCGACTTAGCAGCAGCAGCATCTTAAATTGCCTTCAATTATTTCCATGTGTGAATTTGATTTCCCTCACCAGACACAATTCCTTGAAAGAAAGAAAGGTCATAGTTAATCTTTCATATGATCAAAGGTTAGAATTGTCTAGTGTGCCCCAGATAAAGAAATCATAATCTCTTTTTTGTTCAATATTAGCTGCCTTTTAACTGAATTCCATGATTTCAATCTCGCACTGTACTTTTTTTTTATATACTTTAATCAGTATGATTTTGATAAAATGCAAAGCTATTCATGTCTTCCATCTGTTGAAAATATTTCTGTGGCTCTCATGTGCCTATAAGATTAAAAAAAAAAAAAAACAAACAAACTGTAGAATGACAAGACCTTTAATGATTCCAAACATTCACATTTCTGCCATCTCCTAGAACTGATCCTTCCACTTAGAAGGCAGATCTTCTCCAATTTTTGCTCAATTGCTAAGTTGTGTCAGACTCTTTGTGACCCCATGAACTACAGCACACCAGGCTTCCCTGTCCTTCACTATCTCCTGGAGTTTGCTCAAACACATGCCCACTGAGTCACTGATGCCATCCAACCATTCATCCTGTGTCATTGGCTTCTCCTCTTGCCCTAAGTATTTCCCAGCATCAGCCTCTTTCCCAATGATTTGGCTTTTTGCATTAGGTGGCCAAAGTACTGGAGCTTTAGCTTTAGCATCAGTCCTTCCAATGAACATTCAGGGTTGATTTCCTTTAGGAGTTGTTAGGGGAAGCACACTGATTGAAACCACTCCCCTGGTCAGGCACTATAGTAACTATTTGCTTGAGTTGCTTTATGACAGGAAGTCCTGGTAAGGAACAGGAACTAGAAAGCCTCCACCAACCGGAAGAGTTCAGGAAAGGTCAAAAGGATACACCACGTCTGACCACCTCCCAGAATCCTTCTCTCTAGCATCCATCTTGGCTGAACAAGGTGTGCACCACCAGGAAGGACTCTGAGTCAGAATAACTGGCTAAAGACAACCCGGAAACTAATCCCATCACCATAAAACCCGAGACTGCAAGCCATGTGACAGAACTGTTCTCCTGGGTCCCCTTACCCTACTGCTCCCCACCTGGGTGCCCTTTCCCAATAAAATATCTTGCTTTGTTGGCACATGTGTCTCCTCAGACAATTCATTTCTGAGTGTTAGACAAGAGCTCAGTTTTGGGCCCTGGAAGGGGTCCCCCTTCCTGCAACAGAGTGATTGGTTTGATCTCCTTCCGGTCCAAGGGACTCTCAAGAGTCTTCTCCAGCCTGATAATTCGAAAGCATCAGTTCTTTGGTGCTCAGTCTTCTTTATGGTCCAACTCTCACATTTCTACATGACTACTGGAAAAACAATAGCTTTGACTATATGGGCCTTTGTCAGCAAAGCGATATCTCTGCTTCTTAATACACTGTCTAGGTTTGTAATAGCTTTTCTTCTCAAGAGTATGTCTTTCAGTTTTGTGGCTGCAGTCCCTGTCCACAGTGATTTTTGAGCCCAAGAAAATAAAATATCTCATTGTTAACACTTCTTCCCCATCTATTTGCCATTAAGAGATGGAATCTGATATCATGATTTCTGTTTTTTGAATGTTGAATTTTAAGCCAGCTTTTTCACTCTCCTCTTTCACCCTCATCAAGAGGCTCTTTAGTTCCTCTTCACTTTGTGACACTAGAGTGGTATCTACATATCTGAGGCTGTTGATAGTTCTCCTTGCAATCTTGATTCCAGCTTGCGATTCATTCAGCCTGGCATTTCGCATGATGTACTCTGCATATAATTTGAAAAAGAAGGGTGACAACATACAGCCTTAATGTATTCCTTTTCCGATTTTGAACTAGTCCATTTTCCATGTCTGGTTCTAACTTCTGGTTCTGCTGCTTGTCCTGCATACACATTTCACAGGAAATAGGTACAGTGGTCTGGTATTCCCATGTCTTTAAGAATTTTCCACATTTTGTTGTGATCCACACAAAGGATTTAGCATAGTCAATGAAGCAGAAGTAGATGCTTTTCTGAAATTCTCTGCTTTTTCTATTATCCAGTGGATGTTGGCAATTTGATTTCTTGTTCCTCTGCCTTCTCTAAATCCAGCTTGAACATCTGGAAATTCTTGGTTCATGTACTGCTGAAGCCTAGCTGAAGGATTTTGAGCATTACCTTGCTAGTATGTGAAATGACTGCAATTGTATGATGGTTTGAAAATTCTTTGGCATTGCCTTTCTTTGGGATTGGAATGAAAATTGACATTTTCCTGTCCTTTGGCTATGCAGTTTTCCAAACTTGCTGGCATATTGAGTGCAGCACTTTAACAATATCATCTTTTAGAATTTTTAATACTATGAATTTCCCTTAAAGAACAAGTTCACATCAGTTGTTCCAAAATGGAGAACAATAATACCAAAGAAGTTCTAGCAATGTTTTGAACTTTCTAGGCCCCACATCAGACTTCCCAACCTTAAGTTCCTGCAAAGGGACTGGGAATCCCCAGGAATTCTGACTTTGAAGAACAGAGGGATTTGATTACAGAACTCCCACAGGTCGGGGGAAACAGAGATTCTTGGAGGGCACAAAGGCTTGTGTGCACCAGGACCTGGGGGAAAGGAGTAGTCTCCCACAAGAGACTGAGCCAGACTTGCCATGAATGTTTGAAGATCTCCTCCAGAAGTGTGGGTCTCTGGTAGTGGCCTGTCATGGGGACGGGGCAGCAGCAGTCCTGGGTGGCATGGTGTGTTGGCATAAGTCCCGCTTAGGGAGGTCACTATTAGCCCTACCAAAGCACCTGTAGACTCAATGACTTTGTTGCCCTAAGCCAAACAACAAACAGGGAGGAAGCATCAGCAGACAATCGGATTAAAGATTTACTGAGCATGGCCCTGCCCACCACAGCAAGACTGTTTTTCTTCATAACCCATCCCTCCTATCAGGAAGCAAGAACTATAATCCCACAGCATCAGAACTAAAACCATAATTACAGAAAGCTAACCAGAATTATCACATGGATCACAGCCTTGTGTAACTCAAGGAAGCTATGAGCCATGCCATGTAGGGTCACCCAAGACAGATAGGTTGTGGTGAAAAATTCTGACAAAATGTGGTCCACTGGAGAAGGGAGTGGCAAACCACTTGCCCTAAGAACCCCATGAATAGTATGAAAGAGCAAAAAGATATAACAGCAAACGATGACCCTCCCAGGTTAGTTGGCACCTTATATGCTACTGGGGAAGAGCAGAGAAATAGCTCCAGAAAGAATGAAGAGGCTGAGTCAAAGGAGAAATATCACTCTGTTGTGGATGTTTCTGGTGGTGAAAGTCAAGTCAGATGCTGCAAAGAACAACATTTGCATAGGAACCTAGAATGTTAGGGCCATGAATCAAGGTAAATTGGATGTGGTCAAACAGAAAATGGCAAGAGTGAAAATTGACATTTTAGCAAATATCTCCTGACTCCTCAGCAAATTATTAAATTGCTCCTTAACAGTAACTATTGCCTGCCATTGTTTTTCTCATGTCAAACAAGACGATTATGCTCTTATTGACATATGTACTTCACTATAACACCTGACTATGAAGTGAAAAAGTAAAAAGGGCTTCCCTGGTGTCTCATGTGGTAAAGAATCTGCCTGCAATGCAGGAGATGTGGGTTCAATCCTGGGTAAGGAAGATCGCCTAGAGAAGGGAATTGCTACCCACTCCAGTATTCTTTCCTGGAGAATACCATGGACAGAGGATCCTGGTGAGCTGCAGTCACATGACACAGTAATAGTATATGTGTACATATATGTAGGCATGTACACACACACAAACACACACACCATCACATATTTATATACAGAAAGAATAACAAGATCATACCTAACTGTCTGTCTCACACACAAACACACACAAATGATTCAGAAATTATGAAATTATGAGCCCTATAAGTTAGAGATGTCTTCATTCATATTTTTTTCCTATGTATTGTGTATATTTATTTATTTTTCACCCAAAGTCCATTGTTTATTTATCTTTTTTCTTTTCTTTTTTTTTTAGTTTTTTATTTTTTAAATTTTACAATCTTTAATTCTTACATGCGTTCCCAAACATGAACCCCCCTCCCACCTCCCTCCCCATAACATCTCTCTGGGTCATCAATGGTCTCTAGTTGTCTAAATCAGTGTTCATTTGTTTTTATAGGAAATATGCTAACTTTAAACTCATAATATTTGTGATTCTTCATTCTTTAACCAATTTACAAATATCCATAGAGTATATACTACATGTCAGGAGCAAAACAGGGTGCAGGAGTTTAAATGGGTCAAAGGCAGACCCCCTCATTTCCTGTGAGAAGCCTGCAGGCCACTGGGGGACTACTGTAAATTAAAAATAAAAATAGTATCACCTATGTATATATGTATATATTCAGTTCAGTTCAGTTGCTCAGTAGCGTCCAACTCTTTGCGACCCCATGAACTGCAGTATGCCAGGCCTCCCCGTCCATCACAAATTCACAGAGTCTACCCAAACCCATGTCCATCGAGTAGGTGATGCCATCCAGCCATCTCATCCTCTGTAGTCCCCTTCTCCTCCTGCTCTCAATCTTTCCCAGCAACAAAGTCTTTTCCAATGAGTCAGCTCTTCACGTCAGGTGGCCAAAGTACTGGAGTTTCAGCTTCAACATTAGTCTTTCTGAACATCCAGGACTGATCTCCTTCAGGATGGACTGGTTGAATTTCCTTTAAGTCCAAGGGACTCATAAGAGTCTTCTCCAACACCACAGTTCAAAAGCATCAATTCTTTGGCACTCAGCTTTCTTCACAGTCCAACACTCACATCCATACATGACCTCTGGAAAAACCATAGCCTTGACTAGACAGACCTTTGTTGGCAAAGTAATATCTCTACTTTTTAATATGCTGTCTAGGCTGGTCATAACTTTCCTTCCAAGGAGTAAGCATCTTTTAATTTCATGGCTGCAACAATCACCATCTGCAGCAATCTTGGAGCCCAGCAAATAAAGTCAGCCACTGTTTCCACTGTTTTCCTGCTGAGGTCCAGCCTCAGCAGGATCCAGGGATACCCTCAGGATGAACAGCGTCGGCGAACAAAAGAATGACATGGGGAAACCAAGCTTTGGTGAGCAAGGCCTGTAACTTTATTTTCAAAAGGAGCTTTTATACCCTGACTTATACATAGAGGAAAATGAAAGATGCAAAGTCATGTAGAGTCAGCTCAAACATTCCAGCAGTTTTGCCCTTATCGAAACGAGGATTTTTTCTGCATACCTTTCCCATAAACAAGGGTCTTATGTTGTGTACATTATCTTCTGGCCTTGGAGGCCTGTTGACATTTTATGACCCTTTTTTGATAAAGGTTGATCAACCAGAAAACTTGTTTTCCCTTGAAGTGTTTTTTCTTTATACCTCTAATCTGTGTCAGCCTCAGAAAGTACTAAACAGAGTTACATTCTCATTGAGCAAAGGTGCAATGGATTACAACCAAAAAAGAACTTATTAGCTCAAAGGTCTGATGTGGTTAATACCAAGGCTACTACTTGTTTTTTCTTACATTCTAACTATATTAACTAATGCACTCCCAGGCAAACAATGGATAAGGGATATGGGAACTTGGCAGCAAGCATTGGCTCAACAATAAAACACTTCACCAGTATTATTTTAATAAAATTTTTCACCCCTCGAAGAGCTGTATATTTTTAGAATGCTTAGGCTTCCCGTGTCATGATTTGTGAACAATCATACGCGTAGTTGCAAAAGTCTGCATAAACCTGCCAAGCAAGCTAGAATGCTAACAGGGGGGTTTGAATTGAAATGCTCCTTTCACACCCAGGAGACTCATAAACTAGAGCTCTAAGTTGATTTTCTCCAGAGAAAGGTGGTCGGGGATAGCGCCCTGTTAATGTCAGAAGAGTTGGTGAAAGGCATAATATAGTAGACAGACAGATTTTGGTTTGGGGCAGATGCTCGAGCAGGTCCCGGGAGTCCCTCGAGTCCAGATCCACCTTGCCTGTCAGGTCTCCTCCGCATGACCCTGTCATGGGTGGGATCTCCCGTGTTGGCTCTCGGCATCTCCCCATCTATTTCCCATGAAGTGATGGGACCGGATGCCATGACCTTAGTTTTCTGAATGTTGAGCTTTAAGCCAACTTTTTCACTTTCCTCTTTCACTTTCATCAAGAGGCTCTTTAGTTCTTCTTCACTTTCTGCCATAACTGTGTTGTCATCTGCATATCTGAGGTTATTGATATTTCTCCCAGCAATCTTAATTCCAGCTTGTGCTTCCTCCAGCCTAGTGTTTCTCATAATGTACTATGTATATAAGTTAAATAAGCAGGGTGAAATATACAGCCTTGACGTACTCCTTTTCCTATTTGGAACCAGTCCATTGTTCCACCTCCAGTTCTAACTGTTCCTTCCTGACCTGTATACAGGTTTCTCAAGAAGCAGGTCAAGTGGTCTGGTATTCCCATCTCTTTCCGAATTTTCCAAAGTTTATTGTGATCCACACAGATGAAAATGAAAGAGGAGAGTGAAAAAGTTGGCTTAAAGCTCAACATTCAGAAAACGAATATCATGGCATCCAGTCCCATCACTTCATGGGAAATAGATGGGGAAATAGTGGAAACAGTGTCAGATTTTATTTTTTGGGGCTCCAAAGTCACTGCAGATGGTGACTGCAGCCATGAAATTAAAAGACGCTTACTCCTTGGAAGGAAAGTTATGACAAACCTAGATAGCATATTTAAAAGCAGAGATATGACTTTGCCAACAAAGGTCTGTCTAGTCAAGGCTATGGTTTTTCTAGTGGTCATGTATGGATGTGAGAGTTGGACTGTAAAGAAAGCTGAGTGCTGAAGAATTGATGCTTTTGAACTGTGGTGTTGGAGAAGACTCTTTGAGAGTCCCTTGGACTGCAAGGAGATCCAACCAGTCCATTCTGAAGGAGATCAGTCCTGGGATTTCTTTGGAAGGACTGATGCTGAAGCTGAAACTCCAGTACTTTGGCCACCTCATGCGAAGAGTTGACTCATTGGAAAAGACTCTGATGCTGGGAGGGATTGGGGGCAGGAGGAGAAGGGGACAACAGAGAATGAGATGGCTGGATGGCATTACCGACTCGATGGACATGAGTTTGTGTGAACTCAGGGAGTTGGTGATGGACAGGGAGGCCTGACGTGCTGCAATTCATGGGGTCGCAAAAAGTCGGACACAACTCAGCGACTGAACTGAACTGAACACAGTCAAAGGCTTTGGCTTAGTCAATAAAGCAGATATATATATATATATATATATATATATATATATATAAATTTTTTTAATTGTCTAATATCTCTTATCTCTGATAAATGTATTTTTCCTCAGTTCTCCCCTCTTGATGCCTTTACTACTTTTTGTACTTTGACTTTTTCTCAATCAACCTTTCTGGCATTATTTAGACTTTTAGTTTTGTCTCAACACTAATGGCACTTTCTTCCTCATTAATCATCCTAATGTTTTGTATAGCCACTACTCTCCATCCTTGTTAGATGTGTGGAATCCTAGCATCACTATCTATTTTCCCATTTTAAAATGCTATATGATCTTTATAAACTGTGTAGCCCAACAGTTAAAGATGTATATTTTCTTAAAGTATTTTATCATTGATTACCCTCCAGAAATATTTTCAACTGTCAGGTTGAAGCATTCTTTGTGGTAAGTAATCTATATGTTCTCTCCTTCCCCCCATTACAAAGCTGTTTACTCTGGATCCCAGTCTTACCAAATGGCTATGCATACAGATTTAATAGAAATATTGAGGACAACCAAGGAAATGAATCCTTAGATGCCTTTATACTCATCTCAAGCACTATCTCTAGTGTCGTTTCCTTTTCCTATTTCAGTGTAAAGTTGCAACTGCTTTACTCTAATGCTACACATTTAAAAATATGGTTCATATCTTCATCTGCCTGTGCTTTCACTGAGCTATAATTATAAAATGAATCAAATACCATCTCAAATCCTTCTTTCAAATAATTTAATGAGGTAAAAATATGTTGACTTTATTTGAAAGTATTTTTTATTGAGTCAGGTTCTTTTCATTAATTTAAGTGCGAGTGGTTGTACTATACATTCCTATTAAAATCAGTGTGGATTCAGTTGCAAAAAATAATTGGTTTTTCATGGATAATAGAAAAAAGGAGCTGTATGGAAAAATATATTTCCTTTTTTAACTAATTTAAAGCTTGTCTAGTTGATGTTACAGGTAGAATGCTTGCATGAGATCTGATTATAGAACTCAACAGCGACAACCTAATGTGCTTTTGAAGATTTTCCTTCTTCATTGTATTGAGCTCGCA
This sequence comes from Ovis aries, assembly GCF_016772045.2. Lineage (NCBI taxonomy): Eukaryota > Metazoa > Chordata > Mammalia > Artiodactyla > Bovidae > Ovis > Ovis aries. The sequence continues at coordinate 66,732,154 of NC_056062.1, read as the reverse complement.
CCAGAAGTTCCTAAAGACAGATCATTTGTCAGTGTCAACTGAGATTAATCTTAAGATGATTTTAAAGAGGTGAAAAAAAAGCTTCCTCATAATTTGTGTTAGTTAACTATTTAGTTGAAACTTTTTATAATTCACAATAAGAGAGGAAATCCAAGCTAGGAATAGAAATAGTTCTTCTTTCCCGGTGATGACTTTCAGAAACACGGCAGGTATACAAGATACAATATGACTGTAGCGATTGATATATATGGGGCACAGTTTTTCTTTTGCAATACATATAGTTTTTACAAGGTTAATAAGGCTCTCTCACTAGTTATTAGGTTACTGCACATTCACTCACATTTTCTTGGGTTTCATTTATATAACTTTTCTTGAAAAACAGATTTAAACATATTCCAAGGAATAGTCTCTCCAGTGATGAAAACTTACAGTACATAAAATATCCACGACAGTTAAAGTAGTCCAGGACATTTAGATACATGGTTTCATCTAACTAACAAGAAATATCTTTTAATAAAAAATAATCTCCAATAATACTGAAAATGAGATATCGTTAAGAGACTAAGAAAACATTCTCTTAAGATTTGCAAAATGATCCTTTTAAAGTTCCCATCTAATTTAGGTATACTTTTTTCTAAATAAAGAACCTCACACACTGTTACATGCATTATACACTGATATGATGAATGTTAATTTATTGCAAATTCCAGAAAACACAAACTAACAGTATGCACAAACCAACAGTTGCTTGTCTGTTTCCTTTCTCCCATGCTTTTGTGCTCTGCTACGTATTTGGGGGCAGGTAGCTGGGATTCTGAAAAGTATACTTCCCAGAAGCTCTTCCTGATCTCCAACGAAGCTTTGTCAGTGGGAGTTGTTTGTTGGGGGTGGGGAGGCGTCTGGAACGAAAATAAGTGTTCTCTATCTACTTCTTCCTTCTGTCAGCTTGGCATCAGTAACAGAAGGAAGCATCACAGAACTTCCTAGGTTCTGGCATCAACACCCTGAAATTTTTGGCTGTGCCTCTACTCTGACTGATCTACTTTCTGTCCTTAGGATTTTGCCATAATTGGGAACATCATACAAATAAAATCATATAGTATGGACCTTCTAAAGACACTTTTTTCACTTAGTCTATGCATTTGAAATTCATCCATGTTGTTGCATTTATCAGCAGTTTGTTCCATTTTGTGTCTGGGTTCTATTTCCCTGTAAGATGTGAAATAGTTTTATACAGTCACTCACCAGTTTGAGGCAATTATGCATAAAGCTGATATAAATATTCACATAGATATTTTTTGTATGATCACACATTCTTATTATCCTGGTCTAATTACTTTGGAGCAGGATTGCTGAGTCATAAGAACCCGCCTGTCAATGCAGGAGATGTAAGAGAGGTGGGTTTAGTCCCTGGGTTGGGAAGATCCCCTGGAGGAAGGCATGGCAACTCACTCCAGTATTCTTGCTTAGAGAATCCCATGGACAGAGGAGCATGGCAGTCTACATTCCATAGGGTCACAAAGAGCTGGACATGACTGAAGGGGCTTAGCACAAAGTAAATACATCTCAAACTAAAAAATCTGCTGTTTTCCAAAGTAGCTGTTCCATTTTGCACTTCTGAAAGCAGTGTATGAGGGTTACAGTTACTACTTACCCTCACTGAAACATCATTATTTTGTTTAATTTTAAGCATTAGAATAGTTTTCAATGACCTAAAATAATTTGAAGAAAATAAGTGATTAAGTTGGAGGAAAAAAATCATGTTTTTATTTCATTCTTAATCACAATTACTAATGGAATATGGCATTTGTTGAGCACTGTATATATAGGTTCTCAAATGCTGGAATCAAATCCCTGTCACCCATGCTTCCTGTTTCACATAGTGGATATGAGTTCTGAGTAGGTTTTTGTTAAATATTTATTTTTATTTATTTATTTGACTGTGTTGGGTCTTAGTTGAGCATGTGGAATCTTTAACTGTGGCATGAAAACTCTTAGTTGCAGCATGTAAGATCTAGTTCCCTGCTGCTGCTGCTGCTGCTAAGTCGCTTCAGTCATGTCCAACTCTGTGCCACCCCATAGTTCCCTGACTAGGGGTCAAATCCAGGAGCCCTGCACTGGGAGTTCCAGCATCTTAGCCTCTAGACCTCCAGGGAAATCCCAAGATTTATACAAAATGCATTTTTTAGTACTATTTGTATTAACACATTGTTAAGGAGTTTTGCTTTGTCCAATACACCTGGCATAGTGAGTGCTTGAGGTCAAGTATCTATACACAGGTTGTTACTTAATACCAGAAATGTTTCTAACTTGTTCCCCCTATGTCCTGATCTCAAACAAAAACTGTCAGTGTATTCATTCCATTTCACTGTGTTTTTTGCTAAATTCTTTGCAAAAGAAAAAAGAAAAAAAAATCACAATGCATTACTTGATGATTTTGATGATGTAGATTAAAACAGAAGTGTTGAATTGATAGAAATATGAAAGGTAAGTCAGGTCTTTAAAAAAAAAAAAGAAAATCTCCTTACATTATTTAACAGCCCAGAGAACTTGCTGTCTAAACAATAAACTTAGTATTGTGCAATTATGCAAATAATTTAAATTCTAAAATTTATTTTTAAAATGGCAATTCCACTAGGACAACCAGTCATGTATATAATAATGTCTATTCTAAGATAAGTACCATTGTTTGGGTATTAAAGATCATGAACACACATTTTTATCACAAGGTATAAAATTGATCAATGTAATTTTAAAACTATGACCATATAAAATTAATTTGAATCGACTAAAGTTGGAAAATTAAAATAGATACTCATAAAATTTTGGTTCTAAACCATTTCATATCTCTTGAACTGCCACCGTGAAAAAGTTAAATAGTCCTTACAACTCTATTTTATTTTTTCATACAATTGTCATGATTCTAAAATAAGTATTAATGTTCTTAGGAGAATGACTTGTACAGGCAACTATCTTCAGTTTGGCATGTCAAAATCCTATTAAATATTTTCAGTGGTATTTTTCATTATCTACAAGACAAATTTCAAGCATATTTATAAATAATTTAATAATTTCCAAGGTCCCACCTCAATCTTTTCAAAGTACTTTTTTTAGCAAGTACACATTAAACAGAATTATACATATTCTCTAAGTACTCATTGTAACTTTATAAATCTCTGTATTTGACATGCCTTTCAAAACTAATTTCTGCACATTCAAATCTAAAAACCTGAGATTAAATGTCAGTTTTTGTAAAAGAAAGTGAGTTCTAATATTGTGTCTTCATTTAGATTCTGCTTTTCTATTTGGTTTGTCACACATATCATTTTGTCTGTATCTTTTGAACAGTCTACTCAAAAGTTCATATCTTTTACACATTTGTACTATTTTGTGGTTTGAAATGTATTCTTTAGTTAGATTTTAAAACATGCCCCTTTTTAGTACACATATACTTACTAAATGGGTCAGCTAATTATTAATTGTTTAAATAGATTCATCAATTGGCATATAAATGATTGTATGTTATGATAGAGCAAGTTAATAGCTTATAGTAAAGCAAAGTTGTTTTATTGGAGTTGAAACAGTTCATTAAGTTTTGAAGCAGAGAGGGCCAGGGAGACTGAAAAGAGGCAAAAAGATTAACTCCACAGCCACACTGAATATTCAAACATTAGAATGGCTTCTTTGATGAACACACTAAAAGCAGTCACATCATCTTCAGAACTATTTTGAGACAGCCATTGCACATCCTTATCTACTTTTCATCCATAAACCTCCAACTGTAAGATATCTCTTTCCAAATCCATTCTCGTGAAAAGAGATTCTGATATTACACTGTAGCGAGTCGTATGAGATTAGACCAAGTTTGCGAAATCAGCAAAAAGTATAAACAAATATATCAAAAACATCACCTATGTGTAAGTGTATACACACACACACACGCACACACACACATACTGTGTATTTTAACTTTTAACAACTCCCTAAGACTTAGGTTAACCTCATATCACATGTGTTATAAAACAGGTTTATTTTTAGACAGAGCCACAGATTAGGATTATTCTTTAAATCATGTATTTAGAAAGAGTTATCTGAAGACAGGAAATGAAGAATGCCAGACAGAGAACAAAAAGACACATAAGCAAAAGCAAGGATCTGAATTAACTTTAGTTTGGCTTCATAGAGAACTCTAAAGCTCTAATTTATCATAAAGGTGGTTCTCTGTCAAGGCAAGCAAGGAGACAACTATCATTCACCCAGCCAGTCACTGCCCATTCTCTGTTTATCATGAGTGAGGCAAAGAAATCTTCTTTTCAAGGCAGCTCCTTTACAAAGGAGGGCATTCTTTGTAGAAGGAGACAGCTGTGTATCTTTAGTGTCCAACACAAACAAACGCTAAGGGATGAGTATACTGACAATGAAAGTGAAAGCAGAGTGAAAAAGTTGACTTGAAACTCAGCATTCATAAAACTAAGATCACAGTATCTGGTCCCATCACTTCGTGGCAAATAGATGGGGAAACAGTGAAAGACTTTATATTTGGGGGGCTCCAAAATCACTGTAGATGGTGACTGCAGCCATGAAATTAAAAGACACTTGCTCCTTGGAGGGAAAGCTATGACCAACCTAGATGGCACGTTAAAAAGCAGAGACATTACTTTGCCAACACAGGTCCATCTAGTCAAAACTATGGATTTTCCTGTAGTCATGTATAGATGTGAGAGTTGGACTATAAAGAAAGTGGAGCACTGAAGAATCGATGCTTTTGAACTGTGGTGCTGAGGAAGACTCTTGAGAGTCTCTTGGATTGCAAGGAGATCCAACCTGTCAATCCTAAAGGAAATCAGTCCTGGTTGTTCATTGGAAGGACTGATGTTGAAGCTGAAACTCCAATACTTTGGCCACCTGATACAAAGAACTTACTCATTAGAAAAGACCATGATGCTGGAAAACACTGAAGGTGGGATGAGAAGGGGACAACAGAGGATGAGACAGTTGGATGGCTTCACTGATGTGATGGACATGTGTTTGAGTAGGCTCCAGGAGCTGGTGATGAACAGGGAAGCCTGGTGTGCTGAAGTCCACGGGGTCACAAAGAGTCGGACATGACTGAGTGACTGAACTAAACTGAAACTGATAAAAAGAGGTGAAAAATTCTTCGCCTTTTTCTCTTTTGAATTACTTTTAGAATTGACTGTTGGGATTCTGACTGCAATTTTATTGACTGTACAACATAACTTGTACTACTGAAAAATTTATGTTAAATAATTACTTTATGCAGGTACACTGTATTTATTTAACTATTCTTCCAATCAACTTTTATAATTTCTTAGCATCTTTGGTTAAATGTACTGTTTTATTTTTTCCCCCTTGGCCCTGCACTGATTTCACAGGATTGCATGCTTAAAGAACAGCGTCTGTCTACAATGCAGGAGACCCGGGTTTGATCCCTGGGTTGGGAAGATCCCCTGGAGAAGGAAATGGCAATCCACTCCAGGACTATTGCCTGGAAAATTCCATGGATAGAGGAGCCTGGTGGGCTGTAGTCCATAGGGTCGCAAAGAGTCGGACACGACTGAACGACTTCAATTCAATTCAATTCAATAAAGGTGATAGACATAGTACAGTTGCAGAAAATGAACATAAGCAAATATGAGAGTCCCAAGAGATTTCCAGGTATAGCTTCAAATACAGGATCTTTTCTAAGGAATACAAGATGTACTTTGCCTCTGGATTAGCAACCACCAAGAAGAATCTAGATTAAGAAGAAATCAGGTGATGGTTTACAAAAAGTTGTCCAGAATTAACTTTTTGTAGTGGAGAAAGATAAAAGACTTGTCAATCTTTGCATGATTCTGAACATTTATGCTGGATTATACAGTAAATGTAAACGTTTCTTTAAAGCAATCCTTAAACCATTTTAAATAATACAACTAGTATTTTCAATAAATTGATTCAATGTAACAATTAGCTGATTACTGACAAAAGCTAGATCCTCCAACTAGTAATTCTCTGATTATTAACTACATCTAGAGTTCCAAAGAATAGCAAGGATAAGAAAGCCTTCCTAGGTGAATAATGCAAAGAAATAGAGGAAAACAATAGAATGGGAGACCAGAGATCTCTTCAAGAAAATGAGAGATACCAAGGGAACATTTCATGCAAAGTTGGGTACAATAAAGAACAGAAAGGGGATGGGCCTAATGGAAGCAGAAGATATTAAGACAAGGTGGTAAGAATAACCAGAAGAACTATACAAAAAAAGATCTTAATGACCCAGATAATCATGATAGTGTGATCACTCACCTAGAGTCAGACATCCTGGAGTGCAAAGTCACTATAAACAAAGATAGTGGAAGTAATGGAATTCCAGATGAACTATTTCAAATCCTGAAAGATGATCCTGTGAAAGTGCTGCACTCAATATGCCAGCAAATCTGGAAAAACTCAGCAGTGGCCACAGGACTGGAAAAGGTCAGTTTTCATTCCAATGCCAAGAAAGGCAGTGCCAAAGAGTGTCCAAACTACCCTCCAGTTGCACTCATTTCACATGTTAACAAAGTAATGCTCAAAATTCTCCAAGATTGGCTTCAAAAGCATGTGAACTGAGAACTTCCAGATGTTCAAGCTGGATTTAGAAAAGCCAGAAGAACCTGAGATCAAATTATCATCATCCGCTGGATCACTGAAAAAGCAAGAGAATTCCAGAAAAACATCTTCTTCTGCTTCATTAACTCTGTTAAAGCATAGTCTGTGTGGATCACAATAAGCTGGAAAATTCTTAAAGAGATGGGAATACCAGACCACCTTATCTGCCTTCTGAAGAATCTGTATGCAGGTCAAGAAGCAACAGTTAGAAATGGACATGGAACACTGGATTGGTTCCAAAATGGGAAAGGAGTATATTAAGGCTGTGTATTGTCATCTTGCTTATTTAACTTATACAGAGTACATCATGTGAAATGTCAGGGTGGATGAAGCACAAAATGGAATTGAGATTGCCAGGAGAAATATCAATAACCTCAGATATGCAGATGACACCACTCTTATGGTAGAAAGCTAAGAGGAACTAAAGAACCTCTGGATGAAAGTCAAAGAGGAGAGTGAAAAAGCTGGCTTAAAATTCAACATTCAAAAAACGAAGGTCATGTCATTCAGTCACATCACTTCATGGTAAATAGATGGAGAAACAGTGGATACAGTGACAGACTTTATTTTCTTGGGCTCCAAAATAACTTCTGATGGCGCTGCAGCCATGAAACCAAAGATGCTTGGTTCTTGGAAGAAAAGCTATGACCAAGCTAGATAGCATATTAAAAAGCAGAGACATAACTTTGCTGACAAAATTCTGTATAGTCAAAGCTATGGTTCTTCCAGTAGTCATGTATGGATGTGAGTGCCACAGGATTGATACTTTTGAACTGTGGTGTTGGAGAAGATTCTTGAGGGTCCCTTGGACTGCAAACAGATCAAACCAGTTAGTCTTAAAGGAAATCAATCCTGAATATTCATTTGGAAGGACTGACGCTCAAGCTAAACCTCCAATACTTTGGCCACCAGATGTGAAGAGCTAACTCATTAGAAAAGATCCTGATGCTGGGAAAGACTGAAGGAAGGAGAAGGGAATGACAGCAGACAAGATGGTTGGATGGCATCACCGACTCAATGGACATGAGTTTGAGCAAGCTCTGAGAGATGGTGAAGGACAGGGAAGCCTGGCGTGCTGCAGTCGGTGGGGTCACAAAGAGTCAGACACGACTGAGTGAATGAACAGCAACAGCAGTTTTTTCTGATTATCTTCCATCAGAATAAAATCTTATGAGGTTTTAAGTTAAATCTCTTAGGCATTTGATCACTAATATCAGTATTATTGAAGGTTTTATAAAATTAAATTAATCTTAGCAATTGTATAAAAATTATGCCAAATAAGAGATATATTGTGAATTAAGCTGTGATTATTGCAAAATAAATCAGTTGAAATGACAATGGTATGTTCTAGCTGTGTTCAGTCGCTCAGTCATATCTGACTCTTTGCAACCCCATGGACTGTAGCCCACAGGGCTCATCTGTCCTTGAGATTTTTCCAGCCAGTATACTGGAGTTGTCATTTCCTCCTCTAGAGGATCTTCCTGACCCAGGAATCAAACCCATGTCTCCTGTGTCTACCACATTGTCAGGCAGATTCTTTATCACTGAGCCAGCTTGGAAGCTCATTATATATTCTAGCCCTTTTAAAAAGTGGAATTGTCCATAATACAACTCTTATATATGGACTGATATCAAGGGCAAAGACTAAGTTAACCCTGAATTATAAATCTTTTGTGAGTATAGCCATGTATCTTTGTATTGCCTTCTTCTTCTGAGTAAAAAATTACCATAAACTTAGCAGCTTAGAACAACATCAATTTATTATTTTATCCTGTGGGTCAGAAGTTTGACACCAGTCTCACTGGGCTAAACTTAAGTTGTTGGCAGGTGAGTACTTCTTTCTGGAAGTTCTACGTAGGGAATTTTTCCTTGCTCCTTCAGGTATTGGTAGAATTCAGTTCCTTGTGGTTGTAGGGTTTCTACAGGCAATCAGCTAAGGACCATTCCCATTTCTTTAGACCACCCACATTCCTCAGTTCCTTGTCATCCCCTTCCAGCTTGAAAATCTGTAAGGGCAACGGGCGTTTCTTTCTTTCTTTTTCACTTTAGAGTTTCCCTTCATTCTCATCTCTCTCTCAAAAAGCCAGAAATAGTTCTCCACTCTTGTAGAGTCAAATAATTAAATTGGTCCCATCTAGATAATTCAGGATGTTATCACCATCTAAAAGCTTGTACCCATATTTACAAAGTCCCTTTGTTTGTGTAAGGTAACATATTTATAAATTCCAAGGATTGGGCACCATTACTTTGCTGACCAAAATCTATTTCACAGTACAAGACTGTAATGATAAGGTTCTCAATGGACCTTACTTTAAGTAATTTTTGTTTTCTTTCCATTGGTAAAATTTGAGTCAAATCTAACAGATTAGTAATTCCTAGTAACTCACTACTGGATGTAGTTTTTGTTTATATACAGAACATGGTGTTCAGAGAACACCAGTGCAATTTACATTTTATTTTTATGAATTCCCTCAAGCTATGGGATCATTAGTCTCCCACAAATCTTTTTCTTCGGCTTCAACTGCCAAACTTCTAGGTCACTGTCCTTGAGATGCCACTGCTTGCCTCTGAGAAGCACACTTAATAGATCCTCTTGGATCTCTGTGTCTGCTCATTCCCAAATTTGTTCCCCAGTTTACTGTATCTGTTGAGCTTGACATGTGCTGTACTTCTACACCTGTATTCTATCTCTAAATCTGTATTACATGTGCAAGCTTCTTGTCACTTCTTTTCTTTTGCTTTACTCACAATGGTCTTGCTATTTTTCAATATACCAATCCTTCTCTTTCTTTCAGTTCAGTTCTGTTGCTCAGTAGTGTCCAACTATTGCGATCCCATGAACTGCAGCACACTAGGCCTCCCTGTCCATCACCAACTCCCAGAGTTTATCCAAACTCACGTCCATTGAGTCAGTGATGCCATCCAACCATCTCATCCTCTGTTGTCCCCTTCTCCTCCTGCCCTCAGTCTTTCCCAGCATCAGGGTCTTTTCAAATGAGTCAGCTCTTCGCATCAGGTGGCCAAAGTACTGGAGTTTCAGCTTCAACATCAGTCTTTCTAATGAACACCCAGGACTGATCTCCTTTAGGATGGACTGGTTAGATTTCCTTGCTGTTCAAGGGACTCTAAACAGTCTTCTCCAACACCACAGTTCAAAAGCATCAATTCTTCAGTGCTCAGCTTTCTTTATAGTCAAATTCTCCATACATGGCCACTGAAAAAACCATTGCCTTGACTAAACGGACCTTTGTTGGCAAAGTCTCTGCTTTTTAATATGCTGTCTAGGCTGCTCATAACTTTCTTTCCAAGGAGTAAGGGTCTTAATTTCATAACTGCAATCACCATCTGCAGTGATTGGAACCAAAAATAAATAAATAAATAAAGTCAGCCACTGTTTCCACTGTTTCCCCATCTATTTGCAATGAAGTGATGGGACTGGATGCCATGATCTTAGTTTTTCCATATTGAGTTTAAGCCAACTTTTTCACTCTCCTTTTTCACTTTCATCAAGAGGCTCTTTAGTTCTTCACTTTCTGCCATAAGGGTGGTGTCATCTGCATATCTGAGGTTATTGATATTTCTCCTGGAAATCTTGATTCCAGTTTCTGCTTCATCTAGCCCAGCATTTTTCATGATGTATTCTGCATAAAAGTTAAATAAGCAGGGTTACAATATACAGCCTTGACGTACTCCTTTTTCCATAGGGGTGTTCATTGCCTGTTTCTTGAGCCTTCAGTGCTTTTCTACAAATATAATCTCCATGCAATTCAAATTTATTCAAGACATGCCCTCAGTGGGGTCTTCATGCATTGTCATCAAGGCAAGTTGTTCAGTCATGTCCAACTCTGCAATCCCATGGACTGTAGCCCGCCAGGCTCCTCTGTCATTGGAATTTTCCAGACAAGAATACTGGAATGGGTTGCTATTTCTTACTCCAGGGGATCTTCCTGACTGAGGTATCGAACCCACGTCTCCTGTGTCTCCTGCACTGGCAGGCAGATTCTTTACCACTGTGCCACCTGGGAAATGTCTTTGCTAAATCTTGCTTGGTTTACCCTCCATTTAATTTTAAAATTTATTTTTATGATCCTTTTAGCAATTTTCCCTGGCTTTGGAAGAAACTCATCTCACTGAGGATAGAACTTCTTAATCTCTTTCCTTTATCCTGTTTTATTTTCCTTTGACATTTAGTGCATCTTGATTATATTTGTGGCTCTATTTTATTTACTTCTATTGTCAGCTCCTAGACTTGCCCCTGGGAACTTTGTTCCCATCTAGTGACAGTGCCTAGAACACAGTCTAAGTTCCATTTTATAGTTTTTTCCCTACTTCTGTTGCTAGTGCCTAGTGCTAGTACCACATCACTACAAATAATTGTTGAACTAGGAGTTTAAATCCTAATTCTAATATGCACTAAGTATTGTACCTTGGAAGAGTTTCTTATCCCCTCTGAGTTTTATTTTACCTTTCACTAAGAAGAGAAAATATTTCCTCCAAACCAACACAGGCTTTTGTAATAATACAATTCACAATATATGTGAAGATTGAAAGTAAAGATAGATGTAAAAAATACTAGTTCCTCTTCTCTTGTAAGTCAAATGGTGAGAAAAAACAGACTACTATATAATCTCATGAAGGCAACTGATTTGTTATTCACTTGTTATTCAGTTTGTTATTCAGCAGAAAACTTTCTTAATTTCCAATTCAACAAATAATTATAAAGATTACTGAAAAAAGAAAACATTTGGGTTATGATGGACAGGAAATAAAATCTGAGAATCTAATGAGGTTTGTGTAGCTATTCTCTTTAAACTTAGAGTAATCTGTAAGGCGGTTATTGAGAACATACTAAACAATTTGGTATTCTCTACTTTGTACAAAACCAGGGTGAAGAAAATTAGCAGATAGTTGTTATGGGTTGTATTGCGTCCTCCCATTTGTATGTTGAAGCCCTAACCCCAGTACCTCTGAATGTGATCTTATTTGGAGAAAAAAGCTTTACAGAGGTAATCAAACTGAAGTGATGCCATTTGGCTCAGATGGTAAAGTGTCTCCCTGCAATGCGGAAGACCTGGGTTTGATCCCTGGGTTGGGAAGATCTCCTGGAAAAGGAAATGGCAACCCACTCCAGTACTCTTGTCTGGAGAATCCCATGGACGGAGGAGTCTGGTGGGCCACAGTCCATGGGGTCGCAAAGAGTCGGACACAACTTCACTTTCACTTTCACTTTAACCCAGTAAGACTAATGTCCTTATAAGCAGGGGTTATATACAGACAGACAAAAAGACAGTGGGAAGACTGTGTGTACAAAGGAAGAAGATGGCCATGTACATGATGACAACAAACGGCTAGAACAGATCTTCCTTCAGATCCTTCAGGAGGTATCAACGCTGTTGACAGGTTGATCCCTGTTAGCATCTAGAACTCAAGACAAAATATTTATGTCATTTAAGCCACCCACTGAAGCCCTAACTAATACAATAGGCCTAAGCACATGCTGTCTCTTTGAAAGACAGTTTTTAAATTGTTGTTAGGAATTTCATGTAAACATTTATTTATGAATAGCCACAATCCTAAGAGTTCCCTGTTTCAGCCTATTGATCAGAGTCTGGCAAAATCTGAATTTATCTTTGTATTTTCTTTCATTTATTTATTCCTGTTCTTATTCCTTCCCCTGAAAATGTCAGAGCTTTTCTTTATTGAGATGGACACCAATTCAGGAAAGGGTATGGAGGCAGGATGGAAGATTAGCCCTGAAGTCACCTGTGGTCACTGGACGAACTTTTATCTCAAATTTGGTTCAAAGAACAAGACTGATGAAGTCATACATACACCAAGAAATTATCAATCGCTTTATTACTTACAAAATGAAGCATTCTGGTAAGAGCAGGGTATGCCTCCCAAATTGATCTCAAATGGTTTCAGAGGGCAAGGATATGAAACTGATTGACTTGTTTTTTCTTTTTTTCAACTTTTTTTAGGAGTTAGGGCCAGCTTGAGTTCCCACATACAGGCAGGGGCTTTTGTGGTTTGAATTCCCCTATGGCATCAGAAGAGGGAACATTATGTTTTCGCATGTGGAACAGATGCTAAAGAGAGAAAGGTGAGACTTTTAAGCTGACAGCAGTCAATCAGCAAAAAAGGAAGTCTGACTCATTACAATGAGAAATGAAAGAAGTAGAAAATTTATCATCCTCATTCCTCCCACAGCCTCCTTAGCCTTCTGATCATATTCTATTTTTTTTCAAGGAAATAGAAGATTTTTTATTTTTAAACTGTAACCTAGTCAACCAGAAAAGGAAACATAACTTGATTGGGAGAAAAAATTTGTAGTGTTAGTAAGGAAATGTAAGGAACTATCATGGGTTCCTCAGAAGAAAAGAAACCATTTACAGAAACTAATTCAAACTGAGAATCATAAGTTGAGATAAATTATACTCTTGAAAGAAAAGTTTTCATTAGTTTAAATCACTTGAGGCATGGACCACTGAAATAATAATATTCAATACACTGTTTTCTTGGGTCTTAAAATTTGATATTGTAAAATACTAGCAACCAGGGTGACACATTTAAGTCCTGCATTAAGGAATATATAGGAGCAAATCTCATATGAAGTTTCTAAGTGTTTTATTATATTAACTGTTGAATAATGGAAGCATTGAGAAATGTGTACACCATAGAGTTAATAAGCAGCTCACTTATCTTTTTATCAGCTAAAATTTAATGGCAAAATCTCTCTGAATGATGAATAGAAAAAAAACACAGAGATAATCTTAAATCACATCCCAAATATAATGAGATATATGGAAATCTTATGGAAACATAATATTTAATAACTTAATTGCCACCTTGAGGCAAAATAAATATACCATCACAGATTAAAATGTGTTTATTTTTTCTATCTTTATTGAGATACAATTGGCATATAACATTAAGTTTAAGATGTACAATGTAGTGATTTTACATATGTTATTGCTAATGATTATTATGGTGAAGTTAGTTAACACATCCATCACCTCACATAATTACAGTTAATTACAGTTTTCTCTGTGTGTGTGTGTGTGTGTGTGTGTGTGTGTGTGTGTGTCTGTGTGTGTGTGTGTGGTGAGAACTTCTAAAGTTTACTCTCTGAGCATCTTTCCAATATACAATACAATATTATTAACTATAGTTACCATGGTGCACACTACATCCCCCAAACCTAATCATCTTATAACTGGAAATTTGTACCTTTTTACTACATTCACCCATTCCCTCGCCCTCTACCCTCTACCTCTGGCAACCACCAATATATTCTATATTTCTGTCAGTTGGATTTTTTAAGATTCCACATAAACATGATAAGGGACTCATACAAATCAATAGTTAAAAAAAAAAAAGGCAGAAAAAAAAGCCCCAAATAACCCAGTTAAAAATGGGCAAAGGACTGAAATACACATTTTTTACAAAAAAGTTGGTCAAAAGTCCAATAAACACATGAAAAGATGCTCCAAATCACTAATGATTAGGGAAATGAAAATCAAAACCACAATGACATCACACTGTTATCAAAAAGGGAAGAGATAAAAGTGTTGATAAGGATGTGGATCAAAAGGGAACACTTCTGCACAGCTGGTGGGAATGTAAACTATGTAAATGTATAGTTCCACCACTATAGAAAATAGGTTGAATGTTCCTCAAAGAGTTAAAAATAGAACTACCGTATGATCCAGCAATTTCACTTCTGGGTATATATCCAAAGAAAATAAAAATAGGGTATTAAAGAGACATCTATCTGCACCCCGTGTTCATTGAATCATTATTCACAATAGCTGAAATATGGAAAATACCTAAGTTTCGGTCAATAAGTAAATAAGATGTGTTATATGTGTATATATATGTATACATATAAATACACAACCACACAATGGAATACTATTCAGCTTCTAGAAAGAAGGAAATTCTGCCATTTATGACAACATGGATGGACTTTGAAGGTATTATGCTATATGAAGTGTATTCAAATTTAAATATTATATTCAGATATAACAGATATAAAAACTATTTTTATGTTAAACTGTTGCTGCTTTTCTGTTCATGGCCCACTCTAAAGATATTTATTTCTCGGGTAATTTTTCCCCATTCCCAAAGCTAGTCAGATTATGAATTCTTCTTTGATTTCCTAGGCATGTGGCTGCTGCTGCTGCTGCTAAGTCGCTTCAGTTGTGTCTGACACTGTGCAACCCCATAGACAGCAGCCCACCAGGCTTCTCCATCCCTGGGATTCTCCAGGCAAGAACACTGGAGTGGGTTGCCACTTCCCTCTCCAGTGCATGAAAGTGAAGTCGCTCAGTCACATCTGACTCTTAGCGACCCCATGGACTGCAGCCTACCAGGCTCCTCCATCCATGAGATTTTCCAGGCAAGAATACTGGAGTGGGTTGCCATTGCCTTCTCCGAGGCATGTGGATAAAAGCATTGAAATCATATTTATATTCCTATTTTTATACAGAATACTTTACCTTCATTTTCTCCTTCTGAAAACAACAAGGATGTGTTTTCTAAATGACTGTTGACAGTTTCCAGCCTTGATATACTATGTTGTGTTTTGTTACCTCATGTGTCGTCATGGTATTAGTCTTCTTGCTTTGCTTTTATTTCTCATTTCCAAAATGGGAGATTTTCTCTTCTAAGTGTTGGTAAAATTTTTGGATTTTATTAATTCTTTTCTGAATTTAAAAATCTTCCATAAAATCTCATTTCAGTGTTTTCTTCCATAAGTTATTTAACATGACTGGTCATTCCCACACTTCCTCTGCAGGAGGCATAGGTTCAATCCCTAGTCTGGGAACTAAGATCCTAAAAACCACATAGTGTAGCCAAACAAAAAGTAAGAAGAGAAGATTGGGCAAAACAATTTTTATTGAGTATTAGAATAGACATGTGATTTTAGAAATATTCACATTTCTTATCTTTCTGTGAATGAATTATCTTTTTCCTTCAGGACACTTCCATAGCTTGTGCTATGTATTCCATGTCATCTACCACTTCCTGAATGTGTCTTTGTTGACATTATTTGTTGGACAGTCACGATAGATTGCAAGTTAAACAAGGACAGTTTCTGTATTGTCTTGTTCACCATTCAGCTGTAGAGCCTGTCACAATGCCTAGCAATCAAGGAGTACATAATAAGTTGAAGCAGACAGTTAACAGCTCATCCTTAGCTTTTCATATTGCTTCAGGAAATATATAGGAGTTTACTGAATATGAGATAAAATGAGATTCCTGCTTAAGTTTCCATGTACTGAACAAAGTGCCCTATTTGTCAAGATTGTTTATTGAGCATCTGTCACTGATGAATAACCTATAATTCTTGGGTAACCTATAATTAATGAAGGACTTCTACTTGATACAATTACACTCCAGTAAAGGATCAGAGAGTCACATAATCCTGCCATAGAATTTTCATGGGGCTATGTAACTAGAATGATATGAAGTAGGATGGCCTTCTGATCTGATGGCTTTTCTTTATCAGCCCAGACTTATCTCCAAGCCATGAAAACCTAATGTGACAAAATTAATTCAGAACCCTCAGCTAGGAATCTCAAAACTTCCATTATGTGAGTACGATGCATGTGGGCTGCTGTCTACTGTCATTTCTCAAAGCAAGGTAGCCATGATACTGGGTGAGGCCCATTTTCTCTCAGGAATTTAATTTTCTAAGAAAAATCAAAGCTCCTGTCACACCAGCAAGCAGAAGTATGTGTTGCATAAATATTTTTAAATATTTGGATAAATAAAGCATAGAAAATGTAGCTGTGGTTGCAAAAATAATCATAGCAGTTAACTGACTCAATACATACAATAATAAGAACAGATATATCAAGTTAATTAATAATACTGAATAAAATACATATCTGATCTATTATTTATCTGCTTATTTTAAAATACAGTTTTTTGTTACATGTGGTAAAACAAAATATTTAGGTTATTGTTAATGGGTACTATGAGTAGTGGTTACTATTTATTAGTTGAAACTCTTGTACATTTTAAACCTTGCATGGAGAATTCTTTTGGTGATTACATCAAATAAAGCACAGAAAATCTCTGACAGTTTTAGTTGTTACTGTTTTAAGTAGGAAAAAACATAGCTCAGAATAATCAATCAGAGTAAAATAGATTAGACTTGAAAGGGTTAAAATCAAATCCAAGCCTAGTATGACTTCACTCTAGATCTTAGAATCTTTATTGTCACAGTAGTGTATTATCTAGATAAACATACTAGGTTTTATAAATGTGTTTTCATTTTAATACTCATTTCTAAATGAATTCCAACCTTTAAATTTACATTATAAGGTCCAAGCTTGTATTTCTATTGCAGAATTATCATAGAATATTATTGGTTATATCATGTCTTTTAAATTTGTTTTGGTTAAATGTAATAAAGTATTACTTCCACAAAGATTTTTTAAACTGAGTCAATAGGGTTATTTAATATAATTTAATTTAGTTTATAAAATAAAACAAATAAATGAAGCAGACTCAGTCCAATACCATAAAACACCCAAGTGTACATGCATGCACAAATAATGTAGTAAAATAAGTTTCAGTGTGATATTAACATTAACAGCATAATCATGCACTAACATTAATTTTACTCAGTTTTTAAGAATATTCTTATCACTTTCTGTTCTTTAATTTTGTAAATGGAGAGCTGAATTATTATTGAAAAATTTTATTCTACACCAATTATCTATCAATTAAAG